>NC_060898.1:1015000-1110000 GCF_014805685.1 Silurus meridionalis | reverse complement strand
GGTTTTTGATCTCACTTAATTTTCTCGGTTTATGTTCTTGCATCGCTTCATTTCTCGCCCGAGGACATTCTGTTTTATGTTTCCGGGTTTGCCTGCTGTTTTGGATCTGTTCACCTTATTTATATAAATAGATGTTTATAATTGATTGCGCTACTGCTATCGCTGATAATTGTTGTAGTACCACTGGTGTGTGATGATGTAACATTGCTAACATGGTGCATGGAAGCTGAGGAAAAAAGGTTGTGATGGCAACCACATCAGCCTCATGCACAACACATGCGAGCGAATCCAATCGTCTCGAGCGGCAAAGACAAAAATTTATCCTGGAACTTGTAAAACACAATTCGATCATGAATGTGTGATCTGATTCCAAAGCCTCGTTCACACGTCAAAACAAAATCAAACCCTGACTCGGTCATGATGATGCGCAATTCTCACAGCGTTCTTTTTCCGCTTCACACCACAAACACACGCTAACACACTCGGATGCTATCGGAATCATCTCAATCTGTTCATCTGAATCCAGATTCATCCAAACAAACCTCCAAACAAACCTCTCACTGAGATGATTTACAGCCAAACCGTGACAGCTGCATGTCAAGACCTGTTTGTGTGTGTGTGTGTGTGTGTGTGTGTGTGTGTGTGTGTGTGTGTGTGTAAGACAACGATCAGGAATCTGTCAGGAGTGCAGGCCATGAGCCAGCAGCGGAAACGCTCCATCTCCAAAACACAAAGCATTCTGGGAATAAAACTGCAGGAAGCCATAAATCAGGGGCGGAGTTTTGTCTCTCAGTGGAGACACTCGGTACCTTCACGTCTTTCTTACTTTCAATACTTTTTTTTATGTTTGTATTTGGAAGGAACTCTCGGTCACAACTAAAAATATCTCCGTTATGATGTTGAGCAAGAAAGAAAGAAAGAAAGAAAGAAAGAAAGAAAGGAAAGGAGGGAGGAAGAAAGGAAAATGAACAGTAAAGGATGGAAGGAGGGAAAAAGAGAGGGAAGGAAAGAAGAAAGATTGAAGAAAGAAAGAGTAACAAAAAAGAAAGAAAGAATTACTAAATAGCAGTCTAATCTCCTTATTTTATCCCTTTAATAAAATAAAAAAATTCATTTTATTTACTTCTTTTTTTTTAGTGTGTGTTTATATCTTTAAGCCAATAAAAACACGGATGCTGCACGACTCATCGTGCCGTGGCGCCGTAGGAGAAACGCTCCAGATGGAATGCTGAAGATCGCAGCCCGACTGCTGCTGCTGCTGCTGCTGTTTTTACTACTTTTGGATCAGTAATTGTTTACAGGAAACAGGAACAGAGATCACAGAGAAGTAAACAACACACAAAATAAAAACAGTTAGGCGTCTGACTCTGTGCCGAGTTACAAAGCTGACCTCTAACCTCTGACCCCAAGGTCATGATTACAGGATACAGTGTTTACTGTTTAGGATGATTGTATCTGATTTACAGAGAGAAAGAGTGTGTGTGTGTGTGTGTGTGTGTGTGTGTGTATGTGTGTGTGTGTGTGTGTGTGTGTGTGTGTGTGTGTGTGTGTGTGTGTGTCTTTCTCCAGCTGCAGCAGCTCATGTTTAGGGAGTGAAAGTTAGGACGAACTCGGCCAATCAGAGCCAAGCGTAGACCGTTAATAAGTTTTCCTCGGGTGACCTTGCAGCTCTGACCTGCGACCTTGAGTTCTGTCAACTGTCACATAAACTGATGAACCGCATCCGCAATAGGCAGCTGATTTACTGCAAATAAAACAAAACATTCATGAATATGCAAAATTAAATGGGGTGTGGTTTATGCAAATCGGTTCATTTTGACCGCCTTAAAACTCTGCTTTTCTATGCAGAAATTATTACAACTGATGGGAAAGTATTAAAATACAGCATGTGACAGTTTCTCTTATATCACAAAAAGAAGGAAAGAAAGAAAGAAAGAAAGAAAGAAAGAAAGAAAGAAAGAAAGAAAGAAAGAAAGAAAGAAAGAAAGAAAGAAAGAAAGAAAGAAAGAAAGAACATTCATGAAACCCACATTATAGCAGCCATAAACACCATTGGCCAGAATCTCTTATCTGCTGGATGAGGGTTTTGATGTGCGGATTGATATTGGGATGGATGTAAGGGGTGGAACATAAAACATTTTAATGAACTGCAGGAAATAAGGGGGTTAAAAACAAGTGCAGGGGGTCTGAAGGCACACAGGGGAAGATCTACCAGACAGGAAGGAGCTGCAGACCCTCGATGCATTAAATGTAGATTTCAACCCAATTATGTATTCAATATAACATGCATGTGGAGGTGTTGACAGATGTGTCTTTACCTTGGCAGAAAAACACACACAAACACACACACACACACGTAGACAGTCATAAAAGATTTCTCTGGGGTGTTACAATACAGAGAGAGTGAAAGTGAGTTTGTATGTGGGACAGAACACATCTGCGCTCAGCGTGATGGAATGTAAAGTGTGTGTGTGTGTGTGTGTGTGTGTGTGTGTGTGTGTGTGTGTGTGTGTGTGTGTTGTGATCTGAAATGCATTATCAAGAATCTCCCTCAGAAGCACAGAAAGAACAGACACCACTTTAATGAGCTTTATTTAAGACCGCCCTGATCGATCAGAGAGAGAAAGAAAGAGAGAGAGAGAGAGAGAGAGAGAGAGAGAGAGAGAGAGAGAGAGAGAGAGAGAGAGAGAGAGAGAGAGAGAATAATGATGGTTCGTTATATAGTGGTGTTATTGTACAGTGTGGCTGCGTCCCAAACTGTAAAATATAACCATAATAAATGGTGTGTTAATGCATAACGTCACACACACACACACACACTAGCTCAAAAAACCTTACACAAACACACTTCTGACTCCTCGACACTTTACACAAACACACACAGCTGATTTGTATGAGCTGTGACGGTGCTATGCGGCACACACACTCACTTCTCCGGAAAACGTCTGACTTTCACGGCAAAAAAATTCCCAAATATTCCCAAAGTGCAGATAATATTTATCTAGAAATCTTGGAACGAATAAAAAACCAGAGTGATGCACATGAACAGGAGCTGCTGCTGTGACAGTGTATGTAAAGCGTAATACATAATAATGGTGTGTGTCTGTGTGTGTGTGTGTGTGTGTGTGTGTGTGTGTGTGTGTGTGTGTGTGTGTTAAGAAAGTCAGGGAAGAGTCCCAGATATGAGCGATGTTCTCTCCAGGGACTCGACACTGCTGAAAGCGATTGTCCAAGGTCACATGACCCGTAGAGGAATAACTTTCTAGTTAAACGACTGTTTTTTATCGACAGGCTGCGTACAAAATAGCATAATAGTGCACCTGAGTAGCGTTTATGCTACTAACTACGCAGAAACGATCAGTGAATCGAAAACTGATGATCTGTAAAGTTTATTCCAAGTATCATGGTATGCTAGCAGGAATTTTTACCTCAGAATTATAGCGTAAACATGTTAGCATAACTACTAATTAAGGCTAACTACTGAAAGTTTTTCTTCTGTGCTGAAAAGCAGTTACACAAAATATATAATAAATCAAACATTTATTTTACTATTTATTGATTTTCACCTATAAATGGCTGATATGCTATCAGTAATATTTTGTAGTAACCTTTATCTATCTTTATCTCTCTATCTCCTTTGCTAACTTTAGCACTTACTGTCTGCTATCTTGCAAACATTCCATAGATAAAAAAAACCAAAAAAGTTAGAATTATTTTTCCTGACAAGCGACAGGTTAATAATTTCTAGTTATGAAACTGTTTTAAAATTCTGTTTCGCCTTTACAGATTTATATATGGTATAAATACTTGCAAAAAAAGCTATTAATTACCTCCTGGGCTAACATTAGGTAGCTAGTAATAAATATCGTGTGGTAACTTGCTAGCTAGCAGGCAATAATCTTATGTGGATACTTCAAACTTGCTAAAGCTAAAAAGACAGAAACAACAGGCTAGCTTTATCCCTGCTAGAAAGCTTAAAGCAAATAGTTATTTTTTAAGAAGAATATTTTATAGAACAGGTGGAAAGATGAAATTGTGTTAGCAGGGTTAACACTAGCTAGCGTTTGCTGCTAGTGTACATTAGAAAGATTGTTACATATTAAAATTACATCAGGAGCTAATTTGGCCAAAGATACCAAGGTTTATGACTAAATAGCTAAATTTTCTTCAGGAGATCACTGTTAGCTAATTTTACCAATGATATTTCATGCTGTTATCTCCGCAAGTTACTTCTAATTCTAACTAATGTTACAAAAGAATGCTATTGCTTACCAGCTAAATTTACCTCAGGAAATTACCGCTAGCTAATTTTACCAAAGATATTTTCAGATTTTCTAGCTAAATGTCACTGTAAAGAGACAGTAAGATGCTACTAGCTAGTTTTACTTCAGGAGATAATAAAAAATACAGAAATAAACATAATTGTAGAGTTAGATGGAAACCAACTAACTCTGTGATGGTTTTTGTATCTTGTAGATAAACCAGACACTGGAACACATGTGTGTGTGTGTGTGTGTGTGCCTGTGTGAGAGCAGACATGAGTCAGCCCCTTGGTGACGTTTATTTATCAAAAACACTCACGCGATCGCTCAGTATTGTAGATACACACTATAATGAAGAGCTAGCGATATATCAGTATATAAATCCAGAGTAACGCTAATGCAGATTAGCCGTTGGGGGGGAATCAAGGTGTAGCTTCTGTTTCATCCAGAGCACATTATTAAAGAGGTTTATTCTGCATGCTGTTATTTCAGACAGCAAAATAGAAAGCCAAACAGAAGGAACAGAGAAAAAACATAAAGCTGGGCAAACAAACAGGACAATAATGAACACAGATTTTTTTGAAACAAAACAAAAGTATGTTTTTTTTCTGGATCTTGAGAAATGTCTTTTTTGTTTGTTCTGACTTTCACGTGTTTGGACGTTTTTACCTCAGATAAACTCGCATTCCTACTGTTTTTAACCCAAACTGAAACTCTATGCACAATTAAAGGCACTTCGTTAACTCATAAGTGTTAAACAGTGATGTCATTTGTAGCTTCTTTCTTGCTGTTCTGTCTGTATCGCTGGTGTTATTGGGGGTGTGGCCTGTTTTTCGCTCTGTTGAGTAGTTATTTAGAGAAAAGCTAGCTAGCTCAACTAACACTAGTTAGTGTGAAAATAAAGAAAGATGTTTAATGTAGGTACTTGCTAAATTCTCAGCTTTGTGCTAGCTTCCTTTTTAACAGCTAGTTAGCCTTTCGTTAGCTAGTTAGCATGCTAGGTGGGTTAGCTAATACAGTGCTACACTATTAGCATAAAAAAGGCAAGGAAATCGTTTTAAACATCAAAAAGCTCAGGGATGAGTGTAACGATGACTGTTTTTTTTCTCTGATGCTTTTTGTGATGACTTTGTTATGACATCCTCATTATGACATAATCGTTATGACATCATACTTGTGACATCATTTTTAAGATCACTGAGGCATGTTACGTCAGTAGGATTCTGTGTTTAATGAGGAAGGAAATTAAACAAGTGGTGGGTCTGTCCTGTGCTGATAAAGTGTTCATTAAAGCTTCCTATTTCACACACACACACACACACACACACACACACACACACACACACACACGTTTGTTCTGGGTTAGTGTGTACAGATGTTTCAGTGTTAAATAGGTGTGTGTGTGTGTGTGTGTGTGTGTGTGTGTGTGTGTGTGTGCCTGTGTGAGAGCAGACATGAGTCAGCCCCTTGGTGACATGTTTATTTATCAAAAACACTCACGCGATCGCTCAGTATTGTAGATACACACTATAATGAAGAGCTAGCGATATATAAGTATATAAATCCAGAGTAACGCTAATGCAGATTAGCCGTTAGGGGGGGAATCAAGGTGTAGCTTCTGTTTCATCCAGAGCACATTATTAAAGAGGTTTATTCTGCATGCTGTTATTTCAGACAGCAAAATAGAAAGCCAAACAGAAGGAACAGAGAAAAAACATAAAGCTGGGCAAACAAACAGGACAATAATGAACACAGATTTTTTTAAAACAAAACAAAAGTATGTTTGTTTTCTGGATCTTGAGAAATGTCTTTTTTGTTTGTTCTGACTTTCACGTGTTTGGACGTTTTTACCTCAGATAAACTCGCATTCCTACTGTTTTTAACCCAAACTGAAACTCTATGCACAATTAAAGGCACTTCGTTAACTCATAAGTGTTAAACAGTGATGTCATTTGTAGCTTCTTTCTTGCTGTTCTGTCTGTATCGCTGGTGTTATTGGGGGTGTGGCCTGTTTTTCGCTCTGTTGAGTAGTTATTTAGAGAAAAGCTAGCTAGCTCAACTAACACTAGTTAGTGTGAAAATAAAGAAAGATGTTTAATGTAGGTACTTGCTAAATTCTCAGCTTTGTGCTAGCTTCCTTTTTTAACAGCTAGTTAGCCTTTACGTTAGCTAGTTAGCATGCTAGGTGGGTTAGCTAATACAGTGCTACACTATTAGCATAAAAAAGGCAAGGAAATCGTTTTAAACATCAAAAAGCTCAGGGATGAGTGTAACGATGACTGTTTTTTTTCTCTGATGCTTTTTGTGATGACTTTGTTATGACATCCTCATTATGACATAATCGTTATGACATCATACTTGTGACATCATTTTTAAGATCACTGAGGCATGTTACGTCAGTAGGATTCTGTGTTTAATGAGGAAGGAAATTAAACAAGTGGTGGGTCTGTCCTGTGCTGATAAAGTGTTCATTAAAGCTTCCCTATTTCACACACACACACACACACACACACACACACACACACACACACACGTTTGTTCTGGGTTAGTGTGTACAGATGTTTCAGTGTTAAATAGGTGTGTGTGTGTGTAATTAAAGTGACTTCCAGCTGCTCACTGATTTATTTTATGGGTTCAGATTAAAAGTTTGGCTTCAAAAACGACATCATTTACTAATAACCATTAACTTCTGCCTCAATCCCCCCATCTGTATGTTCTCTTATTAAACCCCTCTGTGTGTGTGTGTGTGTGTGTGTGTGTGTGTGTGTGTGTGTGTGTGTGTGTGTGTGTGTGTGTTGTAGGTGTAAGACATATCTGTATGTCTCTGCATGTGTGTATACGCAAATGTGTCTGGGTGTGCGTGTGTGTGTGTGTGTGTGTGTGTGTGTGTGTGTGTGCCTGACATGTCTGTGTATGTGTGTGTGTGTGTGTGTGTGTTGTATGTGTAAGACATATCTGTATGTCTCTGCATGTGTATACGCTCATGTGTCTGGGTGTGTGTGTGTGTGTGTGTGTGTCTGACATGTCTGTGTATATGTCTGTGTATATGTGTGTGTGTGTGTGTGTGTGTGTGTGTGTGTGTGTGTAAGACCCAGCTTGTATGCTGTAATATGAATGAATTATTATTGTAAGTGTAAAGCAGTAAAGTAACAGTGAGGTAAACAGTAGAGTGAAGTGAAGTCTCAGTGTGAGGTCTCGTGTTTACGGGGAATAAAGTTTTTTATTAATATCGTTATTTAAAAAATATTGAAAAAATATTCGCTCCAAAATCTTAACAGGAAACATTTGTGTAATAATTAGCTTTAGGTTTATAGGATTATTACAGGATTTAATGTGAGGCCTCACAGGTGCTGTAGATGTGTGTGTGTGTGTGTGTGTGTGTGTGTGTGTGTGTGTGTGTTCTTTCCTTTCGTTAGTCTTTCTTTCTTCCTCCCTTTATTATTTTCTTTCTTTATTTATTTTTTATTAGATTTTCTTTCTTTCTTTCTTTCTTTCTTTCTTTCTTTCTTTCTTTCTTTCTTTCTTTCTTTCTTTCCTTCTTTCTTTCTTTCTTTCCTTTTGTTAGATTTTTCTCACTGTTTGTTTGTTTGTTTATTTTTATTAATTTTTTGTCACGTTTTTAACATAAGCTCTGCTCCTGTCATCAGTGTTATTTGAAGGTGTGTAATAAATTCAAAATGTTTTTGTCATTTAAAATATATTTATATTTCTCAGACTACCTTTATTTATTTATTTATTTATTTATTTATTTATTTATTTATTTATTTACAGAATAATGTATCGATTATGTTTTTGTATAATATGTTCTACTTTATCTCTTGACTCCTCTCTTGATTCAACTTCTGATTCAGCTCATGTTTTCTCTCCTGTTTTCTCCTTTTTACAGACTGAGTTTAGGAGATCGCTTTGTTATAAACCCCCAGTAGATTGTTATAAAATAAAAATGTTGGATCAGTGTCACATTGCATAAAAGTGAGTCAGATTCCACTCTGGCCAAGATATACACACACACACACACACACACACACACACACACACACACACACACAAACATAAGAATACTCTTCTTACTTCAGGTCAAAATATGAACACTCAAATTCAACACTCTTTTACACCATAACATATATAATGTTGTATTTATTACACTATAAGCTGTCGTCATATTTATCTGTGTATAGTTACATTGAATCTAACAGGTAAGATCCTGTTCATACATGCATTACAGCAGTGTGTACCAGCAGTGTTACTCCATCAAACACTCGAACCAAACTCCTGCAAACTTTAAGATGCAGCTTGACCTCTGGAAATGGAGACACCTCCATACAGAATCAGTGTTTTCTGATGCAAGAAACAAGTTGTTGCTATGGAACAGAACTCCTTCTTCTTCTTTTTTTTCTTTTTCTTTTGGCTGCTCACATTATGAGTCTCCACAGCAGAGCATCTGTCAACCTCCTCCTTGGGTTTCCTCTTTTCCTTCATCCTCAGCATTCTTCTACCGATATACTCCATGTGCCTCCTATGCACATGTACAGTACCAACTATCTATCTTACCTTGTCTTTTGAAAAGTCCTACCTGCACGCTCCCTCTATTAAGCTCATTTTTGTCTATCGTTGTCACCCCCAATGAAGATCTCAGCATCTCCACCTCCTGTCTTTTACTCAATGCCACTGTCTCTAAACCATACAACATCTCAGGTCTCACCACAGTCCTATAAACTTTCCCTTTCACTCTCACAGATACTCTTCTATCACAAATCACTCCTGCTATCACTCTTCTCCACCCACTCCACCCTGCCTGCACTCTTTTCTTCACTTCTCCAACACACTCTACATTACTGCACTGTTGACCCCAGGTACCTAAACTCCTCCACCTTCTCCACCTCTTCTTTTCCTCTTTTCAGCACATGAACATGTTTCGTGTCTTTGTGCACCTTTTTAATCCACTGGTGCATCATATCCTGTTTCTCACACCACAGACGTAGACTGGTTTCTGAAGCTCACAGGGAGCAGGCAGAAGGCAGTAAGAAGTCTTGGGTTAACGTGGATGAGACAGAGGGAGTCAGTGATGAGAACATGACTAAGAACAGACACATTCCTGATCATCATCATCATCATCTTGTCTCTGCTTGTGTTCTATATGGTGGATCTTCAGCATGGATACATTCATTAAAGAACATTTTTATTTTTTTATATTAATATACAGTGGAACCTCGGGTTACGAATTTAATTAGTTCCGGTACTTTATTCGTAACCTGAAAAGTTCGTATCCCGATACAAATTTCCCCATAATAATGAACAGAAACTTCGGTAATTCGTTCTGGACAACCAAAAATATTACTTAAATAAAAATAAAGCCAATATTCACTAATATTATTTACTTTTAACATGTTATATTAAAATCATACCACATAAAAACATACAAAAGAGGAAAAGATCTTTACCGGTACTTTCCTTTGAGAAGACTCGCTGCAGGAGACGACGTCAGAGAAGGGGAGGAGGGAGAGTTATTGTTTGAAGGAGAATCTTATTATATTATATTATTTATATATTATTATATATTATATTATAGAATATTAAAGACAGTGTTATTAACACGAACGCTGAGACAATTGTTGCATTAGAGGAAAATGAGAGCTGTTTCTTTAAGGCTACTATCAGTTGGTATTGAAGTCCAGAGGAAAATTCATTATGGGTATTGTACTGGAAAAGACTGTAACCCTGCTAATCTATCTTCATAAAAACAAGTAAAGTGGTTATGCATCGGCTAATGTTGTCCATCTCATCATTCCACGAGCATCAACTAACGAGTTGTTACGCTGCCGCCGGGAAAAGTTCAAGCGGATAAGTAACACGATGCTCTCGCTAGGGACACAGGACGCTAACTGATGTGACGAGCTGCGTGGATAGAGCAAAAACAACCAACTTGCCTGCGATTTTTTGGTGAGCGACGTTCGTATCCCGATATATTGTTCGTAACCAGGGGCAAAAATTTTGATGAACTCCGATTCGTAACCTGAATTATACGTATGCCGGGGCGTTCGTAACCGAGGTTCCACTGTATTAATATGATGAGGTTTAGTTTTCAGTGGGACACTAAAACAGGGAGCAATAATCACTAGTTTTTACTGAAGAACATGTCGGCGCCCAAACGTCTTTACTGTAACTTGGGTAAAAAATTTCAGTCAGAACTTCAGCTTTTACCAGAATCTTTTAAATCATCAGTATCTGCACTTCTACTGAGTGAAGGATGTGTGGACTTTTGCCACCTCTGTATATAGAAAATTCATCACTACTTTCTGACCAATCACAATCCAGAACTTGTGCCGTGAACGTTAAACAAATCTAAAGGTATTCAGAGGAAAGATGGATGAGGAATAAATGACTCGGGGTTGTGACAGTAACTCTGCTTCATCACACCGTCACACAGAGTGTCTTTTTATTCCTTCTTTGTTCATGTCTTATAGGAAGAAATGCTGTGGAGGCTTTAAGTTCGTCCTGGGACAGTGTATTCCTGAAGGTACGTCCTCTTTTTCTCTCTACATTCTGTATTTATACCTAAATAATAAGCATCAGGTTTTGTTTAGTAATAAAACGTCTATAAACATTCAGAAACACAGAGGAATTTTCCAGGATTCTGGTCAAAAACATCAGAGAAGAACTTCATCTTCTGGCATGCTGAGTCCCAATATGAACAGTTTCCTCTGTGTGTGTGTGTGTGTGTGTGTGTGTGTGTGTGTGTGTGTGTGTGTGTGTTTTATGCAACTGTATGAGGTAGTTCAGCGGTTATTTTCCATCTGATTGCTCCGAGTCGATGTTTTCTGATGTTTCCACTCTTTCTGATGAGAAACACAGAACTTCAGGAACATCTCATCAGATCCAAACATCTAAATTCTCCCAACGCTTTGTGTAATGTCAGTTTATACCCTGATCAGTGTGAATGCTGGATTCTGATTGGCTGGTATTTCAGGTGTGAGTTCAGAGCGTCGAACACGCAGGTCGGTAGTAGTTGAAACGCTATCATGAACTATCAAGAAAGATTGACAGTGAAAAACGTGTTTTCTGTGCAAGATAGGAAACAGATTATCTTTTTAAGGACCCATGTGTTTGGTGCGTTCGGAAACGAAATTAGTTATAAAGGATTTTAATAAAATTCTACATTACACCACTGCTCATAAAGAAAAATATGAACGATACAACGGTGACTCTGGAACTGCTCTCATCTCAGATTTAAAAGGTAAAATAATTTGGCCCCCTGGTATGAAGGAGAAAAAATGCTGGCCCTCATCACTATGAAAGTTGCAGATCCCTGTTCTAAATGAATGCGCTGCTTATAAACACTACATAGAGGCGTGTTGCGTGTGGTGGAACTTACGGTGAATGCAGTGATTTTGGAGGAGGCACAAGAGGAATTTGATGACAAACTGGAGAAGAAAATGTTCATATGAGAAATAGAATAAAAATCTTCATTATTAGAAGTAACACATCAGAGACACATATAATTCATATAAATATCACTCTATAGCAATACTTTATCTGTGTGATTCGGAGCAGCCAAATTGTAACGGGTTTATAAAAAATAAAATCAAAATGAAGCATTATTTTGATCTATTCAGTCAGTTTCACTCTGTAAACATCAATAACAGCTTGAACTTCACAATGCTGGAAGTGACCCTGGTAGAACGTGATAATCCACGGCTTGGTGTGAGACCTTACACCGTTATAATGCTCTCGGCTTCACCTCAGGACCTTCTTCTCCTCCACATCGTGCACCAACATCCTGTAACACCTCACACCTACACCTGGAATGAATTCTGCAGTAATTGAAAACACGTTTCAGTCAAACAGAGAAGATCTGGTCATTTGTAACATTAAGTAATTGTGTTCTTCTACAAACATCTGTCTGTGTCTGGTTGTATGAGCGTAAGTCAGATGAAGACTGTCACGTGATTTGAGTTTTGAATTCTGATGTGAATTAACGATTCACATTTTGGTTTTCATGCACGCGTTCGTGTTGTTTTTATTTGTGTTTATTATGTGTAGATTATGACGTGTGTGCCGACGCCCCGTGTGAACAGCAGTGCACGGATCATTTTGGCCGCGTCGTCTGCACGTGTTACCCCGGGTACCGTTACGACCGAGATCGCCATAGAAACCGGCTGAAACCCTACTGCTTAGGTGAGTCATGGAAACGCAGCTCATGTTATTATAGATGTGTTGTTGTTTTTTCGTTTTCCATTTTTGCATTTGTCCAGGTGCAAACATGTTGTGTTTGTTTGTTTGTTTGTTTGATTGTTTGTTTGTTTAAGGTAGACCTAGCTAAAAATGGCAGTACTCAAAAAAGCTGCAAAAGCGTGCTTGCTTTTTCTCTTCACTTCTTTTCTCTTCTCTTTTCCCCTTTCCTCTCCTTTCCTCTCCTCTCCTCTCCTTTCCTCTTTTCTCCAGACATTGATGAGTGCAGCAGGAAAAACGAGACGCTTTGCTCACAGATCTGCATCAACACTCCGGGCAGCTACAGGTGTGACTGTGAGGCAGGTTTCTACCTGGAGGAAGACGGCAAAACGTGCAGCAAAGGACAAAGAGGTACAATAATACACACAATATCTAAAACATGTAGAGAGTCTGACTTTTAAAGCCGTATGTTGTTCTTCCCCAAGCTGTTAGCACAAAGTTGGAGGCACTCAATTGTACAGGACGTCTGTGCACAAAACCAGCTCCATGCTTCTGCTATAGAGCTCCAACCCTATTCAACACCTTTGAGATGAATGTGAATGCTGACTGCACACCAGACCTTCTCACCTTCTTACCAACATCACTACCTGACTTTACTATCACACTTGTAGCTGAATGAAATCCCATAAATCTCCACAAAATCTGGTAGAACATCTTCCCAGAAGAGTGGAATAAATTGGGAATAAATGTGGAATGCAATGCTCAAAAATCACATACCATATTTATGACCAGGTGACCCAATACTTTTGGCAATATATTATATATATCAGGTAAAATCTGCGTATTTATCTGTCTATAAATATTTTAAGTGAATTAATTGATTAATCAATTTAATAAAACATAATAAGAATAAACATAATTTCTTTTCACACACATTTGAAAATTCTGAAAAAAAAAAACAGGTGGATGAAAAATCACACCACTGTCTCTTCATCTCTTCTTTACTTCTGACTTTTCTTATGCTTCGACACCAGCTCTCTCTCTCTCTCTCTCTCTCTCTCTCTCTCTCTCTCTCTCTCTCTCTCTGTCAGTTTTCTGCTACATTTCCCCCGGTGCACAAACACGTCCCTCGCTGTGTACACCATCACATTAATAGAGCATCAACTTCTGAGTCGCATCACCTGGTAGTCATTAACCCACTCCTTTCACTGCCTGTTCAAATAAACCCCCCCTCTGTCTTCCTCTCGTCTTTTTTTCTCTTTTAAAGTGTTCTGGTTCCCACACACACACACACACACACACACACACACACACACACACACACACACACACACACACGATATGCAGCAGGTTTGCACTTGTAATGAAGCAGTGCATTGCTGAAACGCTCTCTAGAGTTTATCATCTGTTTCTTCTCTTTCTTCCTCTCTCTCTCTCTCTGTCTCCTTCTCTCTTTATTTTATCACCTATAAAGAAGCAGTTGAGATGAATTATTATATGGGACTGTGGGTTTATGTTGCATTAATGCACTCGTTCTGACACGTTATAGTTTCTATAGCAACAATTCTTTTACATGAACGCTCCATCTATAATACAGATAAAAACAGCGTGAATTATTTGTAATTATGTGCGGAGATGTTTATCTGATGTTTATTTGAAGGAGTCTCCAGTTTCAGAGGTGGACAATGAAAGAAAAAATGAGACTTTTCCTTGTCATATTAGAGGTGGTATTAAAAAGTTTGGAGACTCGCTCTGTTTACAAAAAAGTACTTTATTTATCTACATTTCTTACATTTATTTATGACCTTCAAAATAGTCCCCATTGAACAGCGATTCAGTGCTCCCACTGTTCGTGCCACATCTGGTATCAAAACGGTGACCTTTGAGCCTTATCTTCATCTTTGGGAAATTAAGGAAGTCCGTAGACTGACCAGTAGGATGGGTGCGGAAGTGACATTGCGCTGTATAACATATGAAAGATGGATGATATCTTGAAACACTTTTTATTTATTCCCTGATATGATGATTCCCTGATCATGTGATCTCAAGCGTCTTGTTTAATCGGGGAATTTCCTGTTTTTCTTTTAAGATGCTCACTGATCCGTTCCTCTGCATAATGACACAGAGCATGAACATTAACCCAGTTCTCGTGTTACTCCATCCGGCTGCTTCCTTTTTCTGGGTCAATTAGGGACACACACGATGAGGAACAGGAGGATGATGATGATGATGATGATGATGATGATGATGATGATGATGACGATGATGATGGCTCTTGCACATCATCATCATCATCATCAACAAGCTTTCAAATGCCAGATGTATGGACATTCCAGACCACTGAGTTTATCAGGGAGTGAGCGGATGTGCGTGTGTGTGTGTGTGTGTGTGTGTGTGTGTGTGTGTGTGTGTGTGTGTGTGTGTGTGTGTGTTGTGAAGGTTATCAAGTTAATTCATGTTTCCTTTGAATGGATGGGAGGTTGGGAGATGGAGGATGTATACTTTTAGCAGATTTTATAAACAGAATAATTTCAGTTCTTATACATAAATTCAAGGAATATGAAGAACAGAACCCATTCTCTGGATCAGAACGTCTTGGACCTGTAAAAATTCTTTGTTTTATTTAGTATACTTTCTTAATTCTGTAAAGTATGGCAAGAAAGCAGGTCAACAGGCGTGTCCTTTAGTAGCAATAGGTTAGCTAGCTAACTAAACAGTCATTCCCTGTTGATCTGGAGTTACAGCTCCGGCACTCCCATGTAGGAATTCTGATCTGAGGTCACCTGCAATCAAAACCGAACCTTCTACCAAACACAGCATTACAAACACAAAAAGTATATGAATGTAATGAAACCAATGAATTAAAATTGTACAAATATAGTAAAATCGCACGCATCCCATGTAATTCACTGCCTTTAATTTTAGCATCTTGTGGCTTCGTTAATCGGTGCGTAAAATAAACCACGAACATAAGATAAATAAAAAAATTAATCTAATCCAAAATGGCCTGATGTGCTGGATCAAGTGCTGTTCTTTGCATTGTTCAATAACGAGTGTTCAAAACTTAATTCCAGTCATGTCCTTGAATTTTAATGATCTCTTGCTTTTATATTACATTATAAATCAAACAACAAACAAACACTTTCCTTTTAAATCTGTTTTTTCTATCCCCCAAAGGTCAAGATTTATTCTACTGAAAATGATTCATCTCAGAGACAACGATTATTAAAAAAACGTTAACACAGCTTCCAGTATGGCTGTATACATATATTTAAGTGCATAAACCGACTCTGAATACCAGGAACTTTGTCCCTTTGTATTTATGAGTTTATTATGTGTTATTTCCTCAGATTAATATTTTTTTCTTTATTATTTATTTCTTCTTCTGTCTCTTATGGTGTGTTTTTTCCAGACCCTCTTTTTGAGAAGTCTGATAACGTGATGAAGGCAGGAACCTGCTCGGCCACGTGTGAAGACTTTCATCAAATCAAAATAAATGTTTTCCAACTCAAACAGAAGGTACTGACTACATCTTGAATGTCATGAATGTTGAGGGGTTTGAGATGTGGTAGCTCAGTGGTTAAGGGGTTGGACTTCTGACCAGAAGGTCATGAGCTCAAATCCCAGCACTCCCACCACTGGGCCCATGAGCAAGGCCTTTAACCCTCAACTGCTCAGGTGTATGAAAGAGATAATTGTAAGTGGCTCTGGATGAGGGTGAAGGATTTCTCTGGGAGAAATCTGAGCATGAAAACACCTGAGCTGTGGAGTTGGAGCTTTGGTTTGTTTTGTCTTATTAATCCGTCGCTGTTTAAAACTCAGTAAACATTTTATATGGTTTCATGAACAGGTACGTTATAGACTTTGTACGGGACCTTAGGGACAAACGGGGAGTTTACAGGCTAATGAAATGTGATTGAAATGACCTGCTAGTGCAGAGCCTGCCCCCCACGTGGCCTTCACGTGACCTCGATGTGATCTTTCATCCCTCAGCGAGAACTATCGTCATTCAGCTCTCAGCCTGCAACAGCATGATGGATGGATTATTAATTTGGATCTGCTTAGAGAGAGAGAGAGAGAGAGAGAGAGAGAGAGAGAGAGAAAACAAGTGTGAGAGAGAGAGAGAGAGAGAGAAAGAGAGAGAAAAACAAGTGTGAGAGAGAGAGAGAGACAGACAGAGAGAAATAAAAGAGTGTAAGAGACAAACAGAGAGAGAGAGAGAGAGAGAGAGAGAGAGAGAGAGAGAGAACTATGCAGGAAACAGTGGAGATCGAGAATCAGAGGAGAAAACAAGGGGAGGGATGAGAGAAGGCCATCGGAAAGTGGATGATGAGAGACCAGTGAGAATGACTGAGAGAAGGAAACAGACTGAAAGAATAAAAAAGTGAGAGAGGCTGTGGAAAGATGTTGAAAGACAGATAGACTGAGAGATAGTTAAAAACCCATAAAAGCAGATAGAGAAATAGATAGGCAGAGATGTGTATAAAGATACAGAGAATGAAAGACAGACAGAGAGAAATAAAAGAGTGTAAGAGACAAACAGAGAGAGAGAAAGATGTGAGAAGAAAGTGTGAGGGACAAACAAACAGAGCGACTTAAATAAACAGGAAGACTAAGAAACAGAAAGGGAAAAACCACAAAGAGACAAAGTGAATGAGAGACAGACAGAGAAACAGAGAGATAGAGGGACAGAGGGACAGACAAAGAGAAACAAAGAGACTAGAAGACTGAAAAGACTAAAAGACAGAGTAACAAAGAGAATGACAAAGAGATGGACAGAGATTAATAGAGAAAGTGCTAAAGACAGACAAACAAAGAGACAGAAAGAAACAGAGACACTGGGAGACAGAAATTCAGGCAGAGGGACAGAGAGCCAGACAAACAGACAGATCGAGAAAAAGAATGAAAGTGTGAGAAACAGACATACAGAGAGAGAGAAAGAAATGGAAAGACTAAGAGAAACAGAGAGACACAAAGACAAACAGAGAGAAAAGAGAGCCAAAAAGAAAGACAGAGAGACAGTAAGACAGACACTGAAAGACAGGCATAGAAAAGAGAGATCAACAAAAGAAAGTGTAAGAAACAGACAAAGAGTCAGATAGACAGGTAGAAACACACAGAGAGAGAGAGAGAGAGAGAGAGAGAGACAGAGAAACACTAACTGGGAGAGAGACAGAGAGAGACAATCAAACAGAGATTGAAAGAGGAAAGAGAGATGCTGAAGAGAGAGAGACAGACAGAGAAACTTAGAGACAGACAGAGAGACATTGAGGGACTAACAGACAGTCAAAGAGACAAATAGTTAGACGTTTAATAGACTTTGATGTTTCCTTGACTGTAGCTTTATTAGCCTGGTAGCTTCAATACAAAACCAAAGATGCAAACTTAACAATCCCCCTCCCCCCCCATAAACACACACACACACATACACACACACACACACACACACACACACACACACACACACACACACATGTTCCACTGGATCGTGTGCATTTGCTGTAAAGTGAACATGTTGTTTGATTACTTCAGCTTGTCGAGATCTCGTCGTCTTGTGTTTCTCATTAGTCCTTTGCGATTTTGCTCAGAGAACACGTCGCACGTTTGACACGCGGATCGTGGGAAATACAGGAAGTGAAACACGTTCAACAGACGTTCTACAAAAAAAACCCCACCGAAGCAAACTCCAAATGGCTTTTAAATTGCTCCGAATCCAGACGCTCACAGATTTATGGACGAAGCCCGAGGCTACGCGTGGCTGTGTGCTGGCTAGCCGGTGATCTCTGGAGGTCACGTGTGTGTGTGTGTGTGTGTGTGTGTGTGTGTGTGTGTGTGTGTGTGTGTCACGCTGTCTGAGGCTTGAGGGTTCAGCAGGTAAAGGATATTTCCCTCCCACGCTGAGAGAGAAGCTTTGAAGTGCAGCTTGGTGGAACACGGGCCTCGTAAAAGCGGCGCACTGATGTGTAGACACGGACACGCATTACTCACCGCTCGCCGCTTGCACATGTTATAGCTTACGGCTCCGATTACGTGCTAAAGGTTAGCACACACTCGTGTTCTTTCCCTCTCCGCTATAGTGTTTGTCATGCCATCGTGTCAGGACCGCGCCATCTAAAACCACTGCAGCACTTCTGCTTATTATCCACGATGATATTCTTTTACTTTTAACAACTCACTCCTAGTTCCATGTCTTTGTTTGAGTTGAATGTTGAAAAATATATCATATAAAACATCAGAAATGCTAGCTTCAGCTATGACTGAAATAACGAGCTAGTTTAGTCATGCGAACAAAGGAACTAGTTGAAAAACTACTGTTGGCTTTATTTCAAAGGACAAATTAGAATAAACAGAATTAGTAGCTCTGTAGCTTATATCTTCTGGTCCAAGTCGTTCGTTTCTTCGTCACATAACTCCCATAATTATTGTAATAAATAATGTAAGAATAAAGATTTAGACCAAAAAAAAACCCCTGATCTGTTGCATTGCACAGTGTATATGGGGGTCACGTGGCAAAAGAACGAACGACCAGAGGACTCGTGAGATGAATTACTCAATTCTGTTTCTTGTACCTAACCAACGAAGATTTCGCAATGCTTTGCTCGTGTCGCATCCAGTAGAAAATGAACAAAACGCTCTTTGAGACGACTCTTTCTTCTGAGTCACATTAAAAACTTGTTCAAAATAACCGAACTGATCATAAAACGACCCAACGACCCATCACTACTAGTTATTTCCCAACACTGTATAAACTGCTAGGTGGAAACTACGAGTGTGGACTAGTTGGAGGAAAAGCTAAAAGCTAGGAAAAATGACTGCAATTCTACAAAACCATCAAGTCCTTCGAGTAGCATTGGTGTTTCAAAGTTAGCTATTTTCCATTACTGAATACCATACACAGTGTAAGCTATCGTGAGGCTATTAAACCGTAGTCAAGCTAGTAGCATTAGAACTTGTAGCTAGCTATTTTCTAACAGTGAATGAGGCACAAGGTAGAACATTTAAGCCTCGGCTAATTACGTGAAAACCTGCGTCTTAAAAACACTGTGTGAGATGCTAGGTAGAATGTTTAATGCTAGGCTAATGATAAGACTGATTCAGCAGATTACAATAAAATCTGAAATAAATATTTTTTTAGATGTTAGCGAGTCCAGGCTCAGATCTTGTACACAAACCATCCCTCTGTCCTGTACGCAGATGTCCATGCTGGTGAGCACCACTGAGGTGAACAAGCAGATGACCAATGAGAAGATGTTGACAGGACATTCGTTCCTGCCTGGACCTCCTGGACAACCCGGACCTCCTGGTGAGCTTTAGATCTCTGACACGTCTTTTTGTTTTACCGTTTTACTACCTTAACATGAGATATCGGCGATGAGGTGAAGATTGTGGAACGTATGGGACACGTCTGAGGGAAACGTCAATAGTTCCAGAAAAGTTTTAATTGCTAGCTCACTATGTTGTTAGCTACATTTCCGAGAAGCTTTTGGGCTTCCTTGTTGATAAATAATAAATGTTCTGACCTCAGCTGCTCGAACTTCATGTACATTGCGTGTTCTCTTTCCTATGTTCGATTTCATATGCTTCATGTTAGCGCACCATAAATCAGCACTCTAGCACTTCAGTTCTCTTGTTACACTACCCGATGGTTCGAGCTTTACTCTTCAGCAACTTTTTCTCCTGTTTCCTCGTATTATACTGAAAATCTGGAAAGTCTGGTAAATCTGTGTGCAGACCTCAGGCCTCGAAACGGTGTATCGTTTCATAGAATTACAATTCAGGGCGTAACGATTAGTTCCTGACCTGCAATTTTGGTCAAACCAAGCCTTACAAACCTCTGGAAATGATTTTATTACCATTCACAGACATGTTAAAAGTATGTCATGTTTTGACATCGAGATTCTGTTGAATGATGTTATGCACTGTACAGTTTTTCCATAAAAATGCTACGGTTATGCTAGTCATAAGATATTACTGTTGAAGACAAGGTTAAATTCTCATATACATTGCACTTACTCTTTCTCTTGCTCAGGAGTTCCTGGTCCTAAAGGTTCTCCTGGACCCCCAGGTAGAGCCGGTGCTCCAGGTCTGCCAGGTCCTCGGGGCCCAATGGGGCCAATGGGTCCTTCGCCGGACCTCACGCACATCAAACAGGGCCGACGTGGACCGGTGGTGAGATTCCGATTACTAAACCACTTATTGTCACATGACCCGGTCACGTCATCGTAAATATAAATCTTTGAATATTCAGTTTAGTTTTATTTCTAGAGCTCTTTAAACAATAGGCATTGTCTCAAAGCAGCTTTACAGAGATAAGGTGGTTATAAACATCACTAAACAATATTTAATCATTAGTATTAGATAATAATAATAGAAATACATTCAATTATAAAATTTTATTATGTACAAATATTTAATATCAAGAAATATTTGTTAACAGATTAAATTAAGTAAAATTACTGTATAGATTTACTGTATAAGTCGTGTGCCTGTTTGAGTTGAGTTGAATCAAAAACTTTATAGAACAAATGAAATTATAACTTTATATCTTAAAATCTTCCCACATTTGAACTCACAGCTCAAATCGACTTTATATGCCAACACTTTTGCATTTTTCTCCATTATGAAGACAATTTCCATTGTAAAAAAAAGCGCAATGGAAATAAAATTAATTTGATTTTAATTGAATTGAATTGAACGGAATTAAATTCAAACTACAAAGCTTTCGTAATCAAACCAAGAGTCACACGCTTACAATTAAATCCATCACACAACATAAAGTAACAAAAAGAAACACAGAACTACACAAAACTCAAAACTAACTACATAAAGTGCAACATGTGCAACATTTAGTCCAAAAGAAAAATGGACAACATGAGATAAAGAGACAGTAAACATGGCAACACTGCAGCATCAACCAGTACAGTACAGATGGTTTGTGCAAATGAATTGTTTGTATAAAAATCTGAACTCTGAATGAAAATGTAGGACACAATCCTTTAAATTGTACTTGATTTATGAGTCAAAGTGTCATATACCTTAAAGTATGTCATAATGAGACAAAATGTAAGTTATATGATATAAAATATGTCAAGTTGTGAGTCATAAAATTTTCCAATGTGAGTCGTGAATCTCAAACTCTGCACTAGAATAGTTACAAGTCATATTAGTTTATAAATTAGACTTAAATAGCATTTTTATTTATTTTGAATAAATTAAACCTTAACCGAATTAAGTTTAACAGTTATTAACTGTATAAGAAAGAAAAAACGTTCAGTTAAATCGCAGACACTGGAGACTCTTTCCTTAACATTAATAGTAAACAACTCCTTATAGGAAACGTTTCTGTATAAATAAATAAATAAATAAATAAATAAATAAATAAATAAATAAATAAAATGATTATTAGTCTTTTTGAATCTGTTTTATATTGTAAATCTCCAACATACTAGCCTCTGCTATCAGCCAATCAGAATCCAGAATTCTACAGCTTTATATCTTTTTTATTCGAGGATACATCACAGTAAACATTAAAAACCCGACTGTATTATCACAGCGGTGCTTCAGTGAAGTGAAGCTGCAGGTGTCCAGCTCACGATCAGGTTGAGTTTAGTTCTCTGACCTTCACTGACCCTCCGGAGGGAAAAGCAGTGCAGCTGCACAGGAACAACTCGAGCACAACACACCACGTTCCTCAGCTCCCCAGTTCTGCTTCGTATCTCCAGCACAAGCGCACGATGTTCTGAATTTTGTCATGAATGTAAAAGGCTATAATGAAACCTTTATAGCAGGAGCTTTAGCATCATACAGAACGTGGGAACACATCAGTATTAGCACAGAGAGCAGCATTAGCAAGCAGAATTATAAACTTAGCGAGTTAGCGTACTGCATACTGTATGTACTATAATGTTGATAATTCGAATATTCCTTTCTTCATATTGATACCTTTTATAGTCTAACATTCTCATATTGACCTTCTAATCTCCAGCATTGTTGAAGGGAAAAAAGCTTATTTATAATATAATGGGCGCTGAAACTTACACTCTCGACACCCCGCAGCTCAGAGGGTCACATGACCTCCGAAAGCGTGAACACTGCTGCTTTATTTCTTTATTTTTGCCTTCACATGCTGACAAACGAGTAAGAGTGTAAAGGAACCTGATCAGAACATGTTATGGGAACTTTAACAGATCCAGAATCAGATCTAACATACAGCATCTTCAACGCAAGCTGGGTTTCTGTTCTAACATTTCATAAAGGAAGAGTGAATTCACAGAATATCTGAAAAAAAGTCAAACAAAAATAAATTAATAATAATAATAATTATTATTATTATTATTATTATTATTATTATTATTATTAAAATTATTATTATTATTATTATTGCTGTCATTATGTACTTATTACTAGAATAATATGTAATAACTTAATAGATTGTTTATAGTAATAATTCTTATTCTTATTATTCTTATTATTAATTATTATTATTATAACATTATTTATTATCACTCTTATGTGTACTGTAAGTGTTTTAATTTAAAGTGTGTATTTAAAAAGAGTAATGCCCTGTGTGTGTGTGTGTGTGTGTGTGTGTGTGTGTGTGTGTGTGTGTGTGTGTGTGTGTGTCCAGGGTCCTCCCGGTGCTTCAGGCAGAGATGGCATAAAGGTAATATGTGTTTTTGTGTGTATGTGTGTGTGTGTGTGTGTGTGTGTGTGTGTGTGTGTGTGTGTGTGTTTGTATGTGTGGGTCTATGTGTGTGTCTGTGTGTGTGTATGTTTTCAGCTCCCCTGGAGTCCAATCAATAATGAAAAATGTCATACACACATAATAAGAGAAAGAATGTGTGTGTGTGTGTGTGTGTGTGTGTGTGTGTGTGTGTGTGTGTGTGTGTGTGTGTGAAAGACTGATTAAACTGTGAGATTCCAGCAGCTGAAACAAAACGTTGTTTCATTCTAAAGCCAAATATTTGTGGCGTTTTATTCGAATGAGTCAAGCGCTTACACACAACAACGCTAATGCAGTGCAGATTTCATTACCTCAGCTCACGAGTTTAACAACAACCTGCTGTAAATAGATGAAGTGTCAGAAAATCATCCGAGCCTGAAAACAGCAACAACATTCTGTTAATATCACAAAATCCTCTTACATTATACTGACATTATACTCATATTATACTCACCTTATACTCATATTATACTCATATTATACTCAAATTATACTCATATTATAATCATATTATACTCACCTTATACTCTTATTATACTCATATTCTACTCAAATTATATTTACAATATACTGACATTATACTCATATTATTCTCACCTTATACTCATATTATACTCACCTCATCATATTTACTTTATACTCATATTATACTCATATTATACTCACCTTATACTCATATTATACTCATAATATACTCACCTTATACTCATATTATACTCATAATATACTCACCTTATCATATTTACTTTATACTCATATTGAACTAATGATGATCAGGTTACTAAAAAAACCCACAATGGAACCATTCAGCTTTCAACAGGGATTGCTCACTTTATTCACCGTCATCTCTGGAGTTTTTTAGGTTACTTGGCAGAACCTGGCCACTGGGGGCGCTGTTAGAGAAATTGTGCCTGGGCCCCACACATCGCTGCTCACAGCTTTATTCATTATTATGTTAATAAGCAATCTATAACTAGTTTTCTTAATTTTACTAGCATATGCTTTGTAATGTGTTTATTTTTTTACTTAAAAAAAACCTGAATACCGGTCATGTATATTATAGTCACCTCCGTAACTATTGGCACCCTGGTTTTATTTAAAATGTTTAATTAGGATTAAATACATTTGCTTAAATTAGTGCCAATTAAGCACTATCAATCAGACTTTTCCCAAGAATGAGAAATATGAATAGTTCAAGGTCAACTTCCTACACACACACACACACACACACACACACACACACACACACACACACACACAGGGGATGTTGCCATTATATTTTTCAGCTCTCCAGAGCAGAATGGAGAACATCTGGCCGTGCTTTCTGCCCTTGCATGACCTCAAGACCTTCACTAATCCCTTCACCGAGGTCGAGTACAATTCACGTCGTCATACCTTTTACCCAAATGAGCTACAGCCCGATTCTAAATGGAGCGAGGAACCAGCACTGGGATAACATTCACACACATTTACACACAAACACACACACACACACACACACACACACACACACACACACACACACACACACATTCACAAATACTTTGTTGGCTTTATCCTTAGTGTTTGGTGATTAAAACAAATCTGAATGAGAATGAGGACTGAAATACAGAGCGAAAGGTGTCAGATTGAAAGCATGTTTTTATTTCCCGTGTGATGGTGGAACATTAAGCCGTTCTGTACGACTTGTTCACTGTAATCCCACTAACCTAAATATTTTTTCGGATCCTCCAGGGGGAGAAAGGGGCTCCTGGACCTTCCGGACCTCCGGTAAGAACCTCCCATCATGCCACTTCTTCTCGCCGTGTTTCCCTCTGGTCACCTTGTCTTGCCCTTCTCGAGTACCGTTGACCTTTGACCTCTTGGACACACACTTCTGGACCCATGCTTCCTGTTTCCGATATTCAGGTCATGTTTTGGTATCTGGTGCTTTTTTCATGTTGTCTGTAGGGACTGTACAGGGATCAGCGGAGGATCATGGAGGATTGTGTGGAGGATCGTGGGAATTTATTTGGAACGTGTTAGAACTCTCGGTCAGGGTGAGGGGGAAAAAAGCTCTGCTGGGAGTCGTCACGATCAACGATCATACCTTCTATCAGTGAGGCGTTAGAGCGTGAGCTGCTGTGAGAAACTGAGCTCCAGGGAACGTTCTAGATGATGAACTCCTTGAGCACACATTAACTGCGTTGCCAAACAATGCAGCATTTTTTACATTTCTAAACAACAACCAATGGTGAGTTATGGCTGCCATTACATTCCTCTGACACCATGGGCTGTCGAAATCATCCAGGATTTGCTATATTATGATCATCTAACAAAACTAAGATGGCCAACATGGTGGAACGTTAAAACGTTCACGTCTTCACACCTAACAATGGATGCTTGATTTTTTTTACATAAAAACTCTTGATGTAATGCACTTATAGGAAAAGAATCAATGACAGAGTCTTATGATGTTCAGAGTTGATCGATTATTATATTACTCTTTATTTAACTTTTTATCCATTTATAGCCACATTTCATGTTGTGGAACGTCCTCGAAACAGATCAGTTCCTGTTCAAAGTCATGTTATAGCAGCGATAAACAGTGAGTCCCTCACCAGCATCTCTTCATTTCTTTATCAAAGGTTATAAACAATAAAACTAAGACAAGACAAAAAAAGTAGCTTGGCGTTATCTGAAAAAACGCAAAACCTTGAAACACTGGAGACTCCTTCCAAAGTTTAGTACACGTCCCTGTGAATAAGCTGTTGCTATAGAAATGAGATGGTATTAATATAAACCTGTGATTATGCATCTGTAATATAAAATTTATCAACACCATCTGATCTGTTTCAGTGCAGGTTGTTGAATGTCCATCAGAGGGCAGACAGACATTTGTTTCTCATTATAACCCCTACGCCCCCGCCCCTCCCCCCCCAACGCAGTCACAAGTGCAGAAGTAAAAAGCAGTGGTGATTTGTAGCACGGTTCGTTCAAGAGGTCAAAGGTCAATGGGCACTACTCTGCTGTTTTATTTATAGGAGGCAAAGAAATATGGCTTTGTAGATTTACGCTACACTGGTTTTTACATTGACTTTGAAACATTGCCTGTGAAACATAATTAATTAGAATTATGACAGAAAAATGGAGGACAGATGGGATTTTAGAGTTCTGGTGTCTATTCAGCGATACACTCTTTACATTGGAGGAAATCCAAAGTGCATTAAATAATAAAGTGCAAATTATAGAATCACAGACAAGATTTTACTTAAACATAAACACGTACAAACCTGGAAAAAATGTATTCAACATTTGCAGTAATTACATTTTTGGTTGTTTCTACATTAAAGCATAAAGAAGTGGGCGGAGTTAATGAAAATAGATTTATTAAATTAAATCGATTTATTGCCTACAGTGTGATTTAAAGAAAGAATCGTAGAGAAATCATAAGCGTAATCATAAGTTAACACTTTAAATTGGGCAGGTATTAAATTTGTAGGGAAAAGAAAACAATTTTAAATCAATTTTGTTTATTGTATATTATATTGTATAGTCTGTATTGTTTAAATCTTAATGATATTATAATGGGTGCATATTTATACATTACACACTTTGAGTTTTTCTTTTCTGGGATTCATCCTTGAAATACAAACTCAAGAACAGTTATTTTCTGTAAATCATCCACAACTGGCAACATAAAATTAGCAGTTGTTGTTTGTAATATTAGTAAACAGGAGCCTGAATAGCTAGAAGACATTTATCATTATTATTTTAAATAGAGGTCAACCGATTTATCGATTTTGCTGAGAAATCAAAAATGATAGTTGATCGCTGGAACTATCGGCTATCGGCAAAAATCCATAGCGATAGTTTTTCCGGTCTGCTCTCATTAAGAGAGCGGCCTCTAGAGGTGAATCACTGATACTACGTTCTGTTTGTTTTTACATGTGAGACTGCGCGCTGAACAGAGAGCGCTACAATATATTTATTATTTATAATTTAATTCTAGTTTTAACATCAGGAATCTCTCATCTGATATCACTAACGTTAGCTAGCCTTTCTTATCTCGAACTAGATTAGACTAGCTCAGATTAGACGTTAGATTGAGCAAATCAGTTCTCGCTGTTTTGTAATAAATCCCTAAATTATCGTCATCCTTAGAATGTGACTCATACAGTTGAAGCTAGCGGATAGAAATCTGAAGGTATTTAGCAGGTTGGATATTTTTGTTGACGTTAGTTGGTAGCAGCTAATATGAGCTCCCATTGTGCTGTTCAGGGACCTCCAGGATCGTTCGACTTCCTCCTACTGCTCATGGCCGACATCCGTAACGACATCGCAGAGCTGCAGCAGAAGGTGTTCGGCAAGCAGATGCCGTCGCCTGCTGAGGATTTCTGGAAGGACGGCGTGGACTTGGGCTCCGGAGAGGATTCCAAATCCAATGGTCCATTAAGACGGAAACGGAAATCTCCTGCTGCTTCTCCTGATCCTGACTGGAAGATCTGAGAAGTTTTTCATTTCAGAAAAGAACTGATTGGTGCGAAGAGAGCGAGAAGTTCAAAATGTTTATTTAACGCCATACTCTTTTACACGAAGCCCTGAATGTATTGCTTTGTATGAAATTCTATTTTTTTAACATAAAAGTTGTAAATATTTATGATTCTTCTCGTCTAAGTGAATCTTTTGTTGTACAGAGAAACACAATGGAGGGTAAAAATTTTAATTAAATCCAAATTGTTCAGGATTTATTCAGTGATGATGGAAAGATTCTGACCAATTGGGATGTAAAGCAAGTAGCCAGAATGTGACCTTTATACAAAATCATAAATTTACAATTTACTGGGAGTTTAATTACATTTAATTAACAATTATTTTCAGATTTTATCGTATATAATAGATCTGATTCTGACTGTGGAATGTTGGAGCGTGATGGTGGTCTGACATTCCTTTCTCCTTTCTCCATATTACACACACACACACACACACACACACACACACACACACACACACACTCACACACTCATATACACACACACACACACATTCCCACTGTCCTATAAGTCTTTTGCTTGTCCTGTAAATTATTTGCCCTTTTCATCACCTGTTCTGTTCCTTCCTTCATCTCCAGCATGTTCATCTCGACAGCATGATGTGTGTTTGACCTTCTGCAGCTCAGCACTGACCTTCAGTATTTTCACTGCATGACTTATGAGTTCCAAAAAATGTGAACATGTGAAAATTATTAAGACCAAAGAAAGCAAGAGAGAAGAATCATGAGGATCAGAGTATCACTTTCCTATAATCATCATCATCATCATCATCATCATCATCAGTATCATAATAATAATAATAATAATAATAATAATAATATACATGCAAACTTCTATTTACATTTATTTATTAAAACCTGCCTAATATTGTGTAGCTCCTCCCCGTGCCTCCAAAACACCTTTGACTCATAGAGACCTGGACTCCACAACATCTCTGAAGTAGTGAGTGCTGATCCTTTAAGTCCTGTAGGTTCTGCGGTGAAGCCTCCATGGATCGGACTTGTTTGTCCTGCACATCCCAGGGCTACTCGATCGGCCTGAGATCTGATGAGTCTATACCTTGAAACCTTCATCATGTTCCTTGAACCATTCCTGAATAATGTGTTGCAGTGTGGATGTGCAGATCCATATCCTGCTAAAAGAGGACACTGTAATCATGAAGGGGTGTTCAGTGGTTTGGTAGGTGGAACGTAACATCAAAGTGACATCCACATGCTCACCTCCAGCACCAGGACTCCAGGTTTCTGAGCAGATCATCACCCAGAGCATCTCGTTTTCTTCCCATGGTGCATCCTGGTGCATCTCTTTCCTGGTAAGCCACGCCCACACACACACACACACACACACACACACACACACACACACACACACACACACACACACACACACACACACACATGGCCATCCACATAATGAAAAGAAAATTACTTTAATCAGACCGGACTACTTTCAACTTTTAGTGGTGTACAGGGTCAGCATGGGAACCCCCACCAACACACACACACACACACACATACACATAAACACCACTTATTTTCAACATCCAGCATTGAAGACAAAAAAACACTCGTTGATTTCCTACATTTTTTCCTTCTTCCTCCACATTGTTTCACGCTCAGATGATCTCGATCCTGCAGAAATGAGGCGTGAGTCTCCTCAAAAATGCAGAATTCGTCTGAAAACCTTTTTTTCTTTTCCACTGGCTGTGATTTCTGCATGAGGGGAAAAGGCAACATTTTCATTTCCATTATACAAACATGGGTGTGATTAGGATAAAAAAGAAACTGAACACACAGGATAAAAACGGTGTGTGTGTGTGTGTGTGTGTGTGTGTGTGTGTGTGTGTGTGTGTGTGTGTGTTACACTTAATACTCGGTTTGGTGTAAAAACTCCCCTCACCACTTACAGTGTCCTCAATTTAACCTCAGAAATATTGGCACACTGAAACATTAAAAAAATAAAATAAAATTACACATCTTGATAATGAGGGTAGAAAAAACAACCACTTAATTTGGCTATTCAGGAAAGATGGTAATTAATAAACAAACTAACAAATCATTTCTACTAATTAGATTTCTTGCCAGAAATTTGACAAAAAATACTGTTAGAAGAAAACTAAATAAGTCCTAATAGAAATATTCATAATATTCTTAACAGTATTCCTTTCAAATATTGTAAATGCATGTGTTTACGAATGTATTTTTTTTTTGTAAAATTGTTATTTATATTAATGATTATTATTACACCATTATTCGTATATTATTAATAATAAATAATAAATAAGTTTATGATTCGTTGTAACCGCTAGGTGGCAGCAACTACAGGCGATTTCTGCAACACATTAGAATTGTGAGAGGTTTGATTTCTGACCACAAGGTGGCAGCAAAAGCCACCTTGGAAAAAAGTAAAAAATAAACACATAAATATAAAAAAAAGATATATTTAAATATTCAACTTAACACAGTAAAATAAAAAATAAAGAATGAAATCTTACTTTAAAAATGTAAAAATGAAATGTAAAATTATGTTGAGTGATTTTTAAGAATAAAAAAGATAAAATAATTTTTATTTTATTGTTATAAATAACATCACAGCTTCAATTGATCTAATCCTCTCATATCATACTAATTTATTAACAATTGTTTATATATATATATATATATATATATATATATATATATATATATATATATATATATATATATATATATATATACTACCCTAAAACGATAAGGCATTCGATGGAGTGTGTTGATGTTATATTAGTAATAAAACCTGAAGAAGTTAATCTCAGCTTAATGAGTTACACAAACTCTTTATCCACGATTAAATATGCTGCTAATTCTGCGTTTTGAGCCTGTAATTAGCGTGATTTAGTCCGAGCTTGTAATTAGTGCTGTATGGAGTTGAGACGAGGTTAACGTGGTGTGAAAAAGGGGTGCGGGATTAGCGTCTTTTAGCTCAATCTCTGCTTTCACTGTTCAACACAAACACACAGTGTTGTAACACAAACAGCGCAGGCCGGTCTTATCCCGATCCCTGCTGTTCGGACGGATTTCTGAATGAAGGACTTCGGCTTTGCAGCGGCCCTCGGGGGCGTCTCACTCAGTGGGGTGGGCAGGGGAAGTGGGGGGGGGATTTGTCAGGAGGGACGAGGACACAACACTCACTTTCAATCGCCCCTGCTGATCCAGGATAATGGATAATGAGGGACACTCCAGAGAGAGTGTTTGACCTCTGACCCCTGAGGTGAGGTCGCTCGATGTGTCGACCGGCTGCGAGTATCAGCTCGTGATAAAATAGTAGTGTGACCTCCAAAAGAATATGAGGACAAATCATTTGTAGAAATGATTGACACCTGATGCACACATTAAAGAATCCGTGATGTGGTTAAATTGGCTAACGCGGATCTGAAGTAGCCACTCTGTACACCCGTGTTGAGCAGAAAAGCATCTCAGATCAAAATTTATTGACATTTATTTTTAATACCATGTGTCATAATTATTGCCCTCCAACACCTTCTGAAGAGCTTTTTCTGTGGTTGGAAAAGCTGCTATAGTTTGTATAACCACTCTTTACAGACGTGTTGAGCAGAAAAGCATCTCAGAAAAGTCGTCTTGACGACAAAACTTGGGGAAAAAAAAAATATACAGTATATATACATCAAACTAAAATAAATGCTGTCAGTTATCATTTGTAAAATATTCACAGTAATTCCCCGTTACGCCCATTACACCTTCACCCTGGACTACTTTCCGTTTTCTTTCCGTTTGCTTTCTTTTTGTTTTCATCAGCTATTCATTAAGAAGTTAAGTCTCACAGCGAGGAGGAAATGTGACATTTAAATGACAAAGGAGATGCAAATGCTGCCTTTCTGCCTGTACACAATGCTCTCTATTGAGAGCTAATGGATTACTTAGTGTGAGAATAACACTACAAATTAGCCAGGGCAAATATTTGGCCAGCCAATTATACGACCACAGGCAGAGAAGAAACCAAAAAGCCAATGGTGGATTTTTTTTTCCAGGAAAATGAGGGATATTGGAGCGTAGCGTTAAATGTTCTGTTTATATGTGATGCTTTTCTAGAAGTTCGTTGCCCTTTTTCTGATCTTACAACGTGTTTTTCACAATCGTAACCCCACCAGGATGTGACTTCCTTTTTACAAATGGACCACGCATGCAACAGCACCAAATAATGATGACGTGACAACGTGAAAAATTACAATATCATTCAAAAATTCTTTCTTCCTGAGTGAACATTTCACTATGAGTGCTGTAAATCCACATTTATTCCACACAAAGCTTTCAAAAGGTTGAACAAATGAAATGTAATGGAATCAGGTCAATAGAAAAGCAAGTGTATCATTAAACAAAATTTTTTTTATTTATTTTTTTGTCACACATTAAATCTTGTTGGTGAAAAAAAATCCTGATTTGGTTATTGTACTTTATTTATTTTACGAGGGTGAGTCAAACAAAAACGTTTACTTTTAACAAGAATGAATGAATAACCGCTCTTTACATATGAGTTAAACAGAAAAGCATCTCAGAACAATCACAAGATATTAACACTAATACCTAATCACACACGTCAGAGTTTTTGACACCCGATACAAAGACTTTAAAGGTGATTTGGTCAGGGAATTACCTCAATTAACCACTGTTTACAGATGTGCTGTTTACAGATGTGCTGAGCAGAAAAGCATGTCAGAACTAAAACTTAAATCCACAAATAATTCCTAAATCCAGTGTCTGATCGTTGTTGAGAACTAATATATAAATCATTAAACGATAATTGGTGAAGTCGGAGTTTTCTTGATCCTCTGAGTGATTATCTGAATGAAATTATGTACAGTGAAAGTTGTGTGTTTTTCTTTCCACACAGTATTTATTTCCACAGCACACAAGTACATACTATACAGTAAATAAACATAGAAAGGGTTTTCAATTCTCAACTCCTGCAGCCGGAGACTCAGCTGTTCTCAATCCTTCCGTTATCTCACTGATTTTTCTGAAGGAAGGAGATCTAACAAGAATATATCGTAGCAGCAAGAAAACATTTTGTTCAAACTTGTGAACATTTTGTCCAACTTTTGTCAAAGTTGATGTTAGAAGCAGAAAAATGGACGAGCGTAAGGATTTCAGCGAGTTTGACAAATTGTGACGTCTAGACGACTGGGTCAGAGCGTCTCCAACATCCTAGTGGGATGTTTCTGGTCTGCAGTGGTCAGTAATTATCAAAAGTGGGAGGAAGGAAGGAACAGTGGTGAACCAGCGACAGGGTCGGTGGCGGTCGAGGTTCATTGATGCATGTGAGGAGCGAAGGCTGGTCCATGTGGTTCTGATCCAACAAACGAACTCCTGTAGCTCAAACTGCTGAAGACGTTCATGTTGTTGATGCTCAGGACTGTTTTAGCAGCAAAAGAGGAACTAACACAATATTAGGCAGGTGGTCATATTGTTATTCCTGATCTGTGTTTAGCATAGATGAGAACATTATGTCTTCAAAATAAGACATGACATGCGAAAGAGAATGTTGGACAGGAAGGACAGAGAAGACAGAGCATTTATTCTTCATGCAAAGGCACTCAAAGGCAGGTGTCTAATCTCTTCCCAAAATCAAAGATCTATCTGCCCTCTTCTGCATTGATGAGCTCAGAGACGGACACCATCAGTGTGATTCACAAGTGAAACTGTTGATGCCTGGAGTCATAAACTGTCTTAGGGAAAGAATTGGGAGTCTATTTCGGTCATGTAAGTTGCTAATCTGGATCTTCATAAGAAACTTTTTATCTAACTTGAATCTAATCTAATTTACTCTAATCTAATCTAATCTAATCTAATCTAATCTAATATGAATATATAACTTCAAAACCTCCAAACGGGGTTTCTTATGTGCCTTGTTTTATTATAATCGAGTGTATGTTTTAACCTGACAGGGTTCCACACACAAAGGACCACCAGTGTGTGTGTGTGTGTGTGTGTGTGTGTGTGTGTGTGTGTGTGTGTGTGTTTCAGAGACAAAACCTTAGAGAGAGAGCGAATGTATTGAAACATTAGACTGGAGTGGTCCAACACAGTCCTGTGTGAAGCCTTTTCTCACTATTCATCCTCAATAAAGTGCATTCAGAAGTGCCCTTCTCTCTCTCTCTCTCTCTCTCCCTTTCGCTCTCTCTCACTCTCTCTCTCCCTTTCTCTCTCTCTCTCTCTCTCTCTCTCTCTCTCTCTCTCTCTCTCTCTCTCTCTTTTTCCCCTTTTTCTCGTTTATAACCACGCCAAAAATGAAGGACCCGAAAAAACAATACAGAAAGGATTTCTTTATCTGGACGAGTGCTCACCTCTGTGCTCCTAACTCGCTTTTCAGATACCTGCAGGCAAGAGAAAGAGGGAAAGTTGAGAGAAAGCCAGAAACAAAGGGATATCCTCAACTTTCCTTCGTCACCCCCTCTTTCCCTCTATCCCCTTCATCGTGCTGGAAGAGGACTCTTTCATTCATCCAAAGCCTCTTATTAACTTTGCTCATGATGTCTCGCTCTATAAAGAAAAAGGCCACCAATTAGTCGCTCATCAGCTCCAATTAAAGAAAACAAAAACAAGTATAAAAAAAAACTCGGCTCTGTAAGAAGCTGAAAGATTCAGAATGAATTCGAGAAGACGATAAAATACAACCTTCTGATGATATTACATATGTAAATACATGTGTAAATATAGATGCTTCTAACATGAGATTAAAATGGGCTGCGAGCTTCTTGTTCACTCCTGCTGTCTGTCTGTCTGTCAGTCTGATATTGTCAAATTAATCAAGAAGCTTTTATTGTCATTTCAACCATATATATATATAGTTAATGCTGTACACAGTGAAACGAGACAACGTTTCTCCAGAACCCTGGAGCTACAAAAAACAACACAGAGCTACATAACAGGACACAGAGCTACATAACACAATACAGAGCTACATAACACAATACAGAGCTACATAACAGGACACAGAGCTACATAACACAATACAGAGCTACATAACACAATACAGAGCTACATAACAGGACACAGAGCTACATAACACAATACAGAGCTACATAACAGGACACAGAGCTACATAACACAATACAGAGCCACATAACAGGACACAGAGCTACATAACACAATACAGAGCTACATAACAGGACACAGAGCTACATAACACAACACAGAGCTACATAACAGGACACAGAGCTACATAACACAATACAGAGCTACATAACAGGACACAGAGCTACATAACACAATACAGAGCTACATAACAGGACACAGAGCTACATAACACAACACAGAGCTACACAACACAGAGCTATATAACAGGACACAGAGCTACATAACACAATACAGAGCTACATAACAGGACACAGAGCTACATAACACAATACAGAGCCACATAACACAACACAGAGCTACATAACACAACACAGAGCTACATAACAGGACACAGAGCTACATAACACAACACAGAGCTACATAACAGGACACAGAGCTACATAACACAATACAGAGCTACATAACAGGACACAGAGCTACATAACACAACACAGAGCTACATAACAGGACACAGAGCTACATAACACAATACAGAGCTACATAACAGGACACAGAGCTACATAACACAACACAGAGCTACATAACAGGACACAGAGCTACATAACACAACACAGAGCTACATAACACAACACAGAGCTACATAACAGGACACAGAGCTACATAACACAATACAGAGCTACATAACAGGACACAGAGCTACATAACACAACACAGAGCTACATAACAGGACACAGAGCTACATAACACAACGCAGAGCTACATAACACAACATAGAGCTACGTAACAGGACACAGAGCTACATAACAGGACACAGAGCTACATAACACAACAAAGAGCTACATAACAGGACACAGAGCTACATAACAGGACACAGAGCTACAAAACACAACACAGAGCTACATAACAGGACACAGAGCTTCATAACACAACACAGAGCTACATAATAGGACACAGAGCTACATAACACAACACAGAGCTACATAACAGAACACAGAGCTACATAACACAACACAGAGCTACATAACACAACACAGAGCTACATAACACAACACAGAGCTACATAACACAACACAGAGCTACATAACAGGACACAGAGCTACATAACACAACACAGAGCTACATAACAGGACACAGAGCTACATAACACAACACAGAGCTACATAACACAACATAGAGCTACATAACAGGACACAGAGCTACATAACACAACACAGAGTTACATAACACAACATAGAGCTACATAACAGGACACAGAGCTACATAACAGGACACAAAGCTACATAACACAACATAGAGCTACATAACAGGACACAGAGCTACATAACAGGACACAGAGCTACATCACACAACATAGAGCTACATAACAGGACACAGAGCTACATAACAGGACACAGAGCTACATACAGAACACAGAGCTACATACAGAACACAGAGTTAAGGACTAAAGTAAGTGTCCTCACCACATAAAGTGCATCATGTGCAAACTGTGCAGACAAAAGACAGTGCAAACACTCAATAACATCACCAGTAAACCTGCTGTATAATGTGTTATACAGTACAACATGCAAAAAAGAGAATTATAAACAAAAGTGTACTTGTAAATATAAACACAAAACGTAAACACAAAAAGTTGTGCAAAACAGCAACAGCAGCAATTAAGTAGATGTACAAAACAGCATGTGAACATTTATAATATAGTTATAATAAAATAATAATATATAATGAGTGGTGCTGAAGACATGGATGTGTGTGAATCCAAATAAGTATTGAGTGTGTGTTTGAGTTCAGATTTAGAGCAGATCAGTAACACAGTTGAGTGTGTGTGTGTGTGTGTGTGTGTGTGTGTGTGTGTGTTTCAGTTCCAGTTCAGTTCTGTATGTTGTGGAGTCTGATGGCTTAAGTGAAAAAACTGTTGCACAGTCTGGATGTGAGGCCCGAATGCCTCAGAACCTCTTTCCTGATGGTAGGAGAGTGAGGAGTGTGTGTGCTGGATGATGTTTGTGAGGGGTGTGTGTGTGAGGGGTGTGTGTGAGAGATGTGTGTGGGGTCGTACACAATGTAATTAGCTTTGCAGGTGCAGCATGTGGTGTAAATGTCCATGATAGAGAGAAGAGAAACTCCAGTGATCTTCTTGGACGTCCTCACTATCCTCTGTAGGATCCGGTGTCTGTTCCTCTTTGGATATCAGTATATTCAATGTCTGTCTATCTCTCTGTCTGTTTATTTCTTGACTGGTCTTTGTCTCATATTATCTGTCTTTCCAACAATTGATTCTGCTCTTTAGTAAGGTTGAATTCTCACAGTCTGTCTGTCTGTTTCTGTATCACTCTCTCACTGTCTGTCTCTGTATCACTCTCAAATTGTCTTTTTTGTCTGTCTCGGTATCACTCTAACTGTCTGTCTGTCTGTCTGTCTGTCTGTCTCTGTATCACTCCCAAACTGCCTGTCTGTTTGTCTGTCTGTCTGTCTGTCTGTCTGTTTGTCTGTCTTTGTATTACTCTCAAATTGCCTGTCTGTTTGTCTGTCTCTGTATAACTACCAAACTGTCTGTCTGTCTCTGTAGCACTCTTTCAAAGTCTTGTCTGTCTGTGCATCACTTTCTTACTGTCTATCTGTCTGTTTTCTTTTCTGTTCTGGCACAGAGGTGGTGGAATGACCTTCCCCTAGATCTCCAAACAGCTGAGTCACTGCCAATCTTCAATCGATGGGTGAAGACCTTCCTCTTCCTGAAACACATGAACTAGCACTTTTTTCTTTGTTAGTTTTGTCTTTATGTAAAACAAATATTAAGCACCTTTCTTTCTTTCTTTCTTTCTTTCTTTCTTTCTTTCTTTCTTTCTTTCTTTCTTTCTTTCTTTCTTACTTTCTTTCTGACTTTCTTTGTATCACCTTCTCACTATCTGTCTGTCTAAAATTGTCTGATCTTTCTGCAGATCCATCTGTTTTACAGTCTTTATGACTGTCTTTCTCTGTCTGTCAGTCTTTCTGTTGCCGTGTCTCTTACTTTCTTTCAGTCTGTCTCTCTCAAATAGTCAAATAGTTTGTGGTTCTCTTTTAGTATAATCCTCACTGTTCCGTAATTACATGTAGGCAATGTTTTTTTTCTCTCAGAGAGAGGGTGTTCAGAAACGGCTAAATCGCCGCTCGCTCTTAATCCCTTTAAGGGCATTTGATTAACACCTGATTTCCAGCAGGGGCTGTGGGTGGAGCCAGATGACCCTCGCTAATAAAATTACCTCATTAACGTATTTATTTGTTCACAGTAACTCGTTGAGCGTTAGTCTGATGCTGTTTGAGCGGAGAGGAGGGAAGAGGGGGGCATCTGCTTTCACTTGTTTTGTTCACTCCTTAGTGAGCAGGTCTAAATAATGAGGGCCACAGCCTGGGAGATAGAATTAGGAACGAGGGCCACTTCAACAAATATTCAAGCTCTTTTAAACCTGGCCCTTGTACACCAATCACTTGTCCATTAATTACTTCCAGATGGGATTTTGTAGAAATTTTCTTGCCAAACAACACACACACACACACACACACACACACACACACACACACACACACTATTTACAACCTCTTCCTGTGATAAGGACAGGCTTCAGTCTTTTGTCTGTTCTTTTTGTCGTCATACGTTAATAACGACACAGGCCCGGGTTAGCTTTATCCTACAAAGTGGCGATGTTTAGACAAACGGCATGTAAATAACGCTGTTTCTGTCCTCATTTGTTTATAAATTGTGATTAAAAAGGTCAAATTTAAATGGCCCAATGTCCCGTTTACCCCAAATGCAGTCACTAAGCTTTCTTAGATTTGGCACTGATTATAAAACATCAAACTCAAGTCAGACGTCTCATTGATAGCAGAAATTAATCAGTAGCTATGGATGTAGTAACTGATTTTTAAAAAGCGATTAAATTACTTATTTAATTACTTACTCTCCAAACCTGGTGTCTGACAAGAAACTCTGACATAATTTATCAACTTTATTAGACACAATAAAGGGTTAAACTGATTTCAGTTTCATTTAAGAATAAAACTGAAATCAGTTTGACCTTTATATTGTCTATTAAAGTTAAAGTCTATTACAGTTTCCCATAACAAAATGTAGCCTATTGTTTATTTGTCTCATACAATAGCGATTTACCAATGAGTCATTTTTTAATTAAAGAGTGATATAGTTTTTATTCATCTAGAGTTCTAATTATAGTTCGGGACTGGCCAAAAAACCAAGTCAGTTCCTCCTGTAAAACTTGCCAAAGGTGTTCTTCACTAGTTGGAGATTGGGCAGGCTATCCCTTGATATATATATATATATATATGTCTAAAGGTTGGAAAGAATGAAAGCACACTTTTTTAAAACATAAAAACATAAAACAAACATTAAAGTAAGTGTTAATTCATATGTTTAAGAAAGAGGAAGGTTTACACCCGTCGTTTGAAGATTGGAAGTGACTCAACTGTTTAGACATCTAGGGGAAGTTCATTCCATCACCTCGATGACAGAACAGAAAAGAGTCTTGATATATACCTTCTTCTTCCCCTGAGAGACAGGTTTCACTCAGTCGAGCAGGGAAGATCTGCTAGAAGATCTGAGGCAGCATTGTGCAGTGTAAGCAGTGAGCAGAGCTTTGAGGTAAGAACGTGGCGGTCCATTTTTTGGCTTTGTAGGCATCAGTGCTTTGAATCTGATGTTTAAATGTAGCTACAGGAAGCCACCTGTTGATTGTCTATTGTTACCACAAGGTTGTGAGCAGTGGCTGAAGAAGAGAACAGAGAGCTGCATAGGGACCAAAAGCTACATAAATGTGTCTGAAAAACTATCAAAGATCAGGTGTTTCCACACTTTTCACAGACATCATTTATTCCTCTCGAAATGTTTGCTGTTAAACTGACACTAAACTGTATGTTGGTGATAAGACGTTACCACCAAACGCCAATCAAAACAAGTTGAAAAAAAATTCAGTTCTACCCAAATTGGCCGCTTGCTGCGTGTTTGACCAGTTTTTATCTGCTCATAAATAAAAAGGAACAACTGATAACACAAAATGTAGTTGAGTAAAAAGTAAAATATTTGACTTGCAAATGTAGTAAAGTTAAAGTCTCTCCATTTACATTTACATTTACATTTACATTTGCGGCATTTAGCAGACGCCCTTGTCCAGAGCAACGTACAAAAGTGCTTTGAGTCTCTGCCAATGAATAAAATATACTATAGTGTAATATAGTATAGTAAAATATAATTTAGAGTAGTACAATATAATATAGTATAGTAAAGTATAATATAATATAATATAATATAATATAATATAGTATAGTATAGTATGATATAATATAATATAGTATGATATAGTATAGTATAGTATAGTATGATATAGTATGACATAGTGTAGTATAGTATAGTATGATATAGTATAGTATAGTATAGTACAGTATAGTATGATATAATATAATATAGTATGATATAGTATAGTATAGTATAGTATAGTATAGTATAGTATAGTATAGTGTAGTATGATATAATATAGTATAGTATGATATAGAATGATATAGTGTAGTACAGTATAGTATAGTATGATATAGTATAGTACAGTGTAGTATGATATAATATAGTATACTATAGTATGATATAGTGTAGTATAGTATAGTATAGTATACTATAGTATAGTATAGTGTTGTATAGTATGGTATAGTATGGTATAAGCATAGTATAGTATAGTATAGTATAGTATAGTATAGTGTTGTATAGTATAGTATGGTATAAGTATAGTATAGTGTTGTATAGTATAGTATAGTATAGTATAGTATAGTATGGTATAAGTATAGTATAGTATAGTTGTATAGTATAGTATAGTATAGTATAGTATAGTGTATAGTATAGTATAGTATAGTATAGTATAGTATAGTGTTGTATAGTATAGTATAGTGTTGTATAGTATAGTATGATATAATATAATATAGTATGATATAGTATAGTATAGTATAGTGTAGTATGATATAATATAGTATAGTATGATATAGAATGATATAGTGTAGTACAGTATAGTATAGTATGATATAGTATAGTACAGTGTAGTATGATATAATATAGTATACTATAGTATAGTATAGTAGTATAGTATACTATAGTATAGTGTTGTATAGTATAGTATAGTATAATAGTATAGTATATAGTATAGTATAGTATAGTATAGTATAGTATAGTGTTGTATAGTATAGTATGGTATAAGTATAGTATAGTGTTGTATAGTATAGTATAGTATAGTATAATGTTGTATAGTATAGCATAGTATAGTATAGTATAGCATAGTGTTGTATAGTATAGCATAGTATAGTATAGTGTTGTATAGCATAGTATAGTGTTGTATAGTATAGTATAGTATAGTATAGTATAGCATAGTATAGTATAGTATAGTAGTATAGTATAGTATAGTATGGTATAGTATAGTATATAGTATAGTATAGTGTATAGTATAGTATAGTGTATAGTATAGTATGTATAGTATAGTATAGTATAGCATAGTATAGTGTTGTATAGTATAGTATAGCATAGTATGGTATAAGTATAGTATAGTATAGTATAGTATAGTATAGTATAGTATAGTATAGTATAGTGTTGTATAGTATAGTATAGTATAGTATAGTATAGTATAGTATAGTATAGTATATTGGATTGTCATTGTGCAGAAAAACAGCTTTTTTGTACACAATTTATTCCGATCTGGTTTTTATCGCTTTGTACACGTAACCGTTCGACGGGGTTGAATGCGCGCGCTCGCCTCCGACCAATCACAGAGCGCCCTGTTGGCCCTTTCGGGTGCTTCCCGTCATGCCTTGCGCGCGGCGGCGATTCGTCAGCAGCCAAACAGGTCCGAAAAGATGGCGGTGTCCATGGCGAAGCTCCAGGCTGCACAGCAGTGTCTGCTGCTCGTTTCTGTCCTGTTCCATTGCTCGGCTCGGGGTGGAGCAGCGGGCGAGGAGGCGCCGCATCGCCGCTTCGAGTATAAGCACAGCTTTAAAGGTCCTCACCTGACTCAGAGCGACGGAATGATCCCGTTCTGGGTTCACACGGGCAGTAAGTTCAGCTCTTCTGGTCGGTCTAACTTTATCATGGCTGCTCTTCAGGAAGCAATGCATTCTCTCTTTTCTTCTCTTTCCAAACTGAGTCAGTTTCCTCCAAAACGGTCACCATTCATGCTTGAGAACTTTCAAAAACAACTGAGCTGAGACTAAGTCAGGAAAGGATGCTGGACAGTTGTTAGCAGTGCGCATGCGCAGTAAGTTTAACAAAACTTAGCTTAAGTTCATCCTGAGTTCATTTTCTGCCTTTTTATATTTAAAAGCTATAAGATATAACTGAAAAAGTAAGTTTTATAAATGCATTTAATAACAGCTTTCTTTTCCTTGTCAGGTGTCACAAATTCAATCACAGCACACACACACACACACACACACACACACACACACACACAAAACAAATATAAAGATTTGTAAACATTGCTAATCTGTAAATCTGTGAGTCAACCGTGAGTGGAAGAAAAAGCCCTGGGTTAAACATTTCAGTTTTAGGGTCGTCCCCTGAAAGTGAATATATTTTTTTATTAATTTAATTTTGTTAATAAACAGAGGTCGTCCTGACCGTTACTGTTCGTTTTATCTCTCGCTCGCTTATCAGAGCTTCGTTCCCAGCTCAGGGTCAGTATTTGAGCTACGAGTGTTACAAACGTAGATGTTTTCATTTCTTTTTTCTCAGATTAGTGAAGAGTTAAAAGCAGAGACGGCGTTCCTGTGGGGTAAAGGTCTTTGTTGCGACACGTTCGTATAAAGCTGAGTGCAAATCTCAGAATCACTGGCTCGTCTCGACTCTTCTCGATTTGTACTACACTGTCGGGTTTGATGTTGTATCTGAGAGTTCAATGTTCCTAAATGTTCATGTCTAATGATCTAACCAAAGGTGACAGAGGAAAGGGGGGGATAAGCTCTCAGAGACGATATGGTAAAGAAACCTCATGAGGAACCATCCCAGGTCCTCATATAGCCAGAATATTCATTTATTAGATCTTCATCATGGTTGAGGTGCTGAACTGTTCACTGATGGAGACTCGAGAGCAAAACTGTTGTACAGTTTCTTCATGGGTACTGAGTGGAAATAATCACAGTATTCTTATGGATCTTTGACCTGTGGATGTGCAGAACTTTTTAAACCATCATTAACAAGCCCTCAGTCAGTCATGTGACTCAGTTAGGAGAAGAGGAGAAGAAAGAGAACATGTGGAGGTCTTCTGTTTTTGACGTGCATTTGTCTCGTGTGTGTACAGTGCCCTCCACAATTATTGGCACCCCTGTTTAAGATGTGGTCGTGGACTTCTAATAATTCTCCTTTTTTAAAAACAACATAGAACCCAAATTCAAAAAAAGAGAAAAATCCAACCTTTCATTTAAGTACATTACTTTGGTGGTAAAAAAAAATCATACATTTAGAAAAAAAAAAAACTTGAAATCATGTGTCCCACAATTATTGGCACCCCTAACAATTCCTCTGAAAAATTAATTTTTTTTTTTTTTTTATATATTTTTCTGTAGTTGCTAAGGTTGGTCAGGGTATCTAGAGACTTTTAATTAGTAATTCATGATTTCCTGTTTCCCTGGGGTATAAATATGACGTGACACAGAGGCCTAATTCTCTTACCCATTTGTCAACATGGCAAAGACAAGAGAACACACCATTCAAGTAAGGCAGATGTGTGTCGACCTTCATAAGTCAGGCAATGGCTACAAGAAAATAGCCACCGCCTTAACTTGCCGGTATCTACAGTCAGAGGAATCATTAAGAAGTTTAAAACAACTGGAACAGTGACAAACAAGGCTGGAAGAGGTCCCAAGTTTATCTTGCCACAACGCACAGTGAGGAGGATGGTAAGAGAAGTAAAAAAATTTCCCAAGCTCACCGTCACAGAATTGCATCAAAGAGTGGCATCTTGGGGTCACAGAGTCTCCAAAACAACCATCAGACGCCTCTACATGCCAACAAGCTGTTTGGGAGGCATGCAAGGAAAAAGCCTTTTCTCACTAACACTCACAAACGTAAACGTCTGGAGTTTGCTAAGCGGTACTGGGACTTCAACTGGGATCGTGTGCTTTGGTCAGATGAGACTAAGATTGAGCTTTTTGGCAACAAACACTCTAAGTGGGTCCAGCGTAAAACAAAAGATGAGTATGCCGAAAAGCACCTCATGCCCACCGTGAAGTATGGTGGAGGATCTGTGATGCTGTGGGCCTGTTTCTCTTCCAAAGGCCCTGGGAACCTTGTTAGGGTGCATGGCATTATGAACGCTTTGAAGTACCAGAATATTTTAAATAAAAACCTGATGGCCTCTGCCAGAAAGCAGGATAATGATCCAAAACATGTGGCAAAATCTACACAAAAGTGGTTCAGCAGTCACAAACTCAAGGTCCTCCCATGGCCATCTCAGTCCCCAGACCTCAACCCAATCGAAAACCTGTGGGGCGAGCTAAAGAGAAGAGTGCATAAGAGAGGACCCAGGACACTGGATGATCTAGAAAGATTGTGCAAAGAAGAATGGTCAAAAATCCCTCTCTCTGTGTTCTCCAATCTTGTGAAATGTTATAGGAGGAGATTAAGTGCTGTCTTGTTGGCAAAAGGAGGTTGTACAAAGTATTAACATCAGGGGTGCCAATAATTGTGGCACACATGATTTCAAGTTTTATTTTTTTTTTCTAAATGTGTGATTTTTTTTTTTACCACCAAAGTTATGTACTTAAATAAAAGGTTGGATTTTTCTCTTTTTTTGCATTTGGGTTCTATGTTGTTTTAAAAAAAAAAAGGAGAATTTTTTGAAGTCCACGACCACATCTTAAACAGGGGTGCCAATAATTGTGGAGGGCACTGTATTTGTCTTGTGTGCTTGAGTTTATCGCATGTGCGGATGTGTGTTTGTCATGTATTTGTTGCCACGTTTGTTTGCATCTGTGTTTGCATTTTATCCGGACCGCCTCCTGATTTTCAGATGCGATCCCGAGCGCTGATCAGGTCCGGATCACACCGTCTCTGCGCAGCCAGAAGGGCTCGGTCTGGACCAAAACTCCGGTGAACTTCGAGCACTGGGAGGCCGAGGTGGCTTTCCGCATCTCCGGCCGAGGAAGAACCGGAGCTGATGGACTGGTGAGAAAAACACACGATGCACTGAGAGAGTTGAGTTGTGGTGTGTGTGTTTGTGTGTGTGTGTTATAAAGCTGTGTGTGTGTTTTTTGTGTAGGCCATATGGTACACAGAGAATCAGGGTCTGGATGGTCCAGTATATGGAGCTGCTGATCATTGGAACGGTGTGGGAATTTTCTTCGACTCCTTCGATAATGACGGGAGGGTAATTACAAATTATTTATAATCAATACTTATTGAGTTTTCCTGTAACATCACCATGTGTTTTCGCATAATGCTATTTTCTCATTTTAGAAAAATAATCCAGCCATCATCGTTGTGGGAAACAACGGTAAACTGACCTATGACCATCAGAAGTAAGTACACAGCAGAGGAAGGTGTGTGTGTGTGTGTGTGTGTGTGTGTGTGTGTGTGTGTGTGTGTGTGTGTGTGTGTGTGTGTGTGTGTGTGTGTGTATGTATTTGTTGTGTCTGTGTCAACACTCTCCTTTCCACATCACCTACATTCTGAAGCACTGATTAATTACATAACAGTCTGAGTAAATAAGTTAAATAAACCTCGCTCAGATTTCCTACAGTCGTCACTCAGACGTTCTTAGACGTTCCTCAGATCTCGCTCAACTTTTGCTCAGACTTCCCTCACAGTTCATCCGATTCTCCATCGAACCTCACCAGGACTTCCCTCAGACCTCAACATTTAAATTTTTCATCTTCGTTTATTTGATTTCATAATTTCCTTTTCTCCACACAGCGACGGTTCAACCCAGGCCCTGGGAACCTGTCTTCGGGATTTCAGAAATAAACCATATCCCGTCCGAGCCAAAATCACCTACTACAAGAAGACCTTAACGGTAATGATGTGAAACTGACCTCAGGTCAGAGGTGATTAATTACTCTGCGGTGCCTCTTGTAGGTGTGGCCTAGTTACTGATTCTGATTCTGATATATGGTTGTAGTTAGAGATCTGGAAAACTCTTGTGTTCTTGTGGAATGTGTGTTCCAGTTGTGGATTAATTACGGATTCACGCCAGGGAAAGACGATTATGAATTCTGTGCCAAAGTGGAAAATATGATCATTCCATCCACAGGATATTTCGGCATCTCGGCTGCTACAGGAGGACTCGCAGGTCTGAGAAATTCAGTATTCATACATTTCTGTAAAATAAAAAGAAATTATATTTATAAATATATAATTACAAATTAAAAATTATATTTTTTGAAAGCTGTTTACTGGAGTCATTTTTGTCTTTTTTTTACCTTTTTATTTTGTATTTCAACCTCTAAATATTTTTTTTAATTATTAGACCTTAGATATATTTTTTACTTTTAATCCTTATTTTATTTTATATAAAATATCTTTTTTTTATTATTATTTTTCTTGTGCGTCATATTAAATTTGTTTCTAAATTTCAACTTTTATTCATTTATTTACTTTTAAACATATATATATATATATATTATGTAATACTCTGGTTTTAATAAATGATTAGCTTTATTTTACTATTTTATTTTTATCTTTTTTTATTTATTTTACTCTTTATTTTACATTTCTTTTTGTATTATTTAAAAATGATTTATGTATATCAATGACGTGTGTGTGTGTGTGTGTGTGTGTGTGTGTGTGTGTGTGTGTGTGTGTGTGTGTTCACTGCCCATCTTTTTTATTGAGTTATTATTTATTAGTTATTTATTTAATTATTATATACAATTTGTTTTTGTGTATTTGCTCCAGATGATCATGATGTTTTGTCGTTCCTGCTGTTCCGATTAACTGAGCCTGGACAAAACCTGGTACGCTTTAAGTTTCTCTCTCTCTCTCTCTCTCTCTCTCTCTCTCTCTCTCTCTCACACACACACACACACACACACACACACACACACACACACACACTGTGCTCGGTTCTTGTCCACACACACTTCAGTGATGGAAAAAACTCTCGGTCCTTATTTCATAAGTGCTCACCAATTACTCCATTCCTTTGTATGCTGTAATTGGAGTGTGTGTGTGTGTGTGTGTGTGTGTGTGTGTGTGTGTGTGTGTGTGTGTGTGGTGTTCTAGGCCTCCCGTGAGCTTTGAATGTGTGTTTTGTTTCCTTTTTTTTGCGAAGCCTCCACCTGAACAAGAGATTCCCAAAGAGGAGCAGGACAAGTACCAGGAGGAATTTCAGAATTTCCAACAAGAGCTGGACAAAAAGAAAGAAGAGTTTCAGAAGGAGCACCCTGACGTCCACGGGCAGCCCAGTGAGAGAGAGACACACACACACACACACACACACACACACACACACACACACATTAACAGAAGCCTCTCACTGAGGACCTGATGAACAAATTAGAGAAAAATTAGGAACGTAAGCTTCAATAGTGGCACAGAGCCCTTTGGGTCAAAACACACACACACACACACACACACACACACACACACACACACACACACACACCATGTATTTGCTTTGTCTTCTCTTCTTTAATGCGTCTTTATGATGTGCTCTTTCATTTATTTCAAGTATTTAAATAATAAATTGGATAAAAAATGTTTTAATTAAAACAATTAAAGACAAGATAAAATATGTGCACCGTGACCAGAGCAAAGTTTAACATAAGACTGTAGGATAAGAATAAATTATAAATGTTCATTAATATTATCATTCTTTTTATTATGGCACAAATAGTAAAAAAAAAATGCAATGTGTTTGTTTCATTTCTTTTTAGAACAAAGCTTTAATCTAATCAATAACCAGTCTTTTATTTATATCAATCTTTTATTTATCTAATGCTATAACCAGTATTTGAGATGTCCTGTGTCAGGGTTTCTTTGGAGCTTTGAAAAGCATTAAACAGTTGTTCCATGGATTTTGTGGAAGTTAAGGCTAAGGCATGATCTAGAGTCGTAAAACTTACAGCAGAGAAAGTAAACTTTAGGATGTTGCAAAGAATAAAGAGAAATGCAAATTCCAGCAAAAAAATGACTGGTGTCAGTGCTGTTAAATGTCATATGGATAAGCGTCATAGTGGCGTATCCACACACACTAAAGTGAGAGAGACATGAGTAATCGTTGTTTGAAGTTAAATAAGTCCAAAGACAAGCAAAATGCACTCGAGACAAAACAGGATTTTTATTCAAGGGCAACATCGCACTTTTTTTTTTTTTTTTTTTTTGGAAGTCTGAGATGTTTATGTGAGTTCTCCTGCTCCTCAGTGGAGGATCTCTATGAGAGCGTGAGCGACCGTGAGGTCCGTCAGGTGTTCGAGGGCCAGAACCGAATCCACCTGGAGATCAAACAGCTGAACCGGCAGCTGGCCATGATTCTGGACGAGCAGCGCCGCTACGTCTCCATCGTCAGCGAGGAGATCTCCAAACGCACAGGAAACACCCAGTCGGGGCAGGTAGGGACCGGATTACACTCGGGGGGGCCCTGATGTCACACAATCTACAAGTCAGATAGTGAATTGTGGTGTTAAATGTTTGTCCAGGGTCCGAGTCAGGAATTGGACACGATCATGACGAATCAGCAGGAAGTCCTGCGCAGTCTGAACGAGTTGAGGTAAACTTCACAGCAAGATCTACACAATCCATATACAATTCACGACACCGGTTACCCAAAACACGCTTAACGCATAAGTAAACATTCAACAAGGAAGGAGTCTCCAATCCAGGACGCATCGTCCTCTATCCAGGACGATGCATCCGCCATTGGACCACGTCTGCTCTTTTGGGTTAATCCACTTCATATTGTTCGAATTATGCTGCACATTTTTCTCTGATCTGGTCTAGATTAGCAAAATAATCTGTAAAGACAAGCTTCTAATGCCGGATTAATCTCCTGACTCAGGCTTTTGTTTCATATGTAGGTCATTTACAGCAAACGCAGATGAGATATAAGGTTTATTATGTCTGATTTGAGGAAAGTTATGGGATTTAATCCTCATCTGATCTTCTGTGAATTTTGACATGCTGTTCGTCTTTTCATCCCTGAAGAAAAACATAAATCTCTCACACCGGAGCCTCTTTTTATAACAGCTTTATACGATGTACGTCTGCTGTTCAATTTCCTGGGCTGTTGCTATGGAAACGTATTCTAAGGAGCATGTTGATACACGCGTTGAAACTAATCAACAGCTTCTGACCAACCACAATTCAGGTTTTTTTTTTTTTTAAATCAGAAACATTTAACAATATGAAGCGGTCATTTCCAGAGGTTCTCCAATCACTACTTATTGTTTTGTTTTGTCTTATTATTTATTTAATTATTTATCGCCGCTCGCACGTTACAACTCTGAAAACCTTTCGCTTTTCTTCGCCTTTTTCTTTGAAATGATGCTAAATGAAAGCGAGTCTTCTCTTTACATCTCATTCAGTTTGTTGTAATTGTGTGCAATATGTTTAATCGGGAGAACACGGTTTTCCGGGGGATTAATTTAGTCGTCTCATTTAAAGGTGGATTGTGGGAATATTGTGATGAGTTGATTGGGTGAAGGATTAGAGGATTAGAGAAGGAAAAACATGCTGTAAAATTTGCATTTTATTTAGATGTAAACAATTTCGCTTTGTGGCGTATTGAGGTTTATGAGTTTAAGGTTGTGTTGCAGTTTCTGTGTTTTGAAGCTTTTCTATTTATCACTTGTATAAGGGGTCAAAGTGCTTTAGAATGAACCTCTACATTAAATCATTAGTCAACAGATTTAGGATCCTATGTAAATTCTACATTCATACATTTATCCTCTTATTCTGCGAATCCAATGTTCTCTGAATTGTTTCTACACAAGATGAATATTCTGCGATATTTAATATTGTTGTGTGTGTTTAATAGAAACAGCGTTTCAGCGTCGGTGCAGCAGCTGAGTGCAGCGCAACAGGGAAACACCGGCGCTTTGGGCGCGTACGAGTCGATCCAACACTTTAACGATATCAAGGAGCATCTTCACGTCGTCAAGAGGAACGTGGAGAACATCATCCAGAGGAATGCGGTGAGTTCACACTACACACTGATTCATACACACGGTGAGAAGGAGCAGGAAAAATACTTATGTAGAATAATTCATGGATATTAGAAATGTAGTAAATAAAAATAAAACATTATTAATGTAGAATATTTCTGTACATATCCATGCATTTATATTTCTCTCTTTTTCCACATGCTGTTATTTTTTATCCTTAATTTTGCATGCTGTATGATGTCATCCTGAGTCTTTTATATGTTCCGTTCATGTTTTCCTTTGAAGGCTCCACCAGCTGAGAAGCAGAAGTGTCCCGATCCTCCTCCTCCTCCTCCCTGCCTATCCACTGTGCACTTCGTCGTCTTCATCGTCGTCCAGACGCTGCTGTTTTTTGGATACGTCATGTACAAGTAAGTTTTCTCTGCGAACAAACACGTTTCCTCGACAAATGAATGCATGCAAGAGTGGCAAAATTAATGTTGCAGAAATGATAAAAAAAAATTTAATTTTAATGTGAGTAATTCTTGTGTAGTAGGTAAATTCTCTCTCTCTCCGTCTCTCCGTCTCTCAGAAGCCAGCAAGAAGCAGCAGCAAAGAAGTTTTTTTGATGAATTTCGTCGAGCTCAGCACGAGTCATCTAGTTTTGATGGGAAATCGGCGTTGTCGTTGTTCTAAGTTATTCTACTTGAAAACCTGAAGTATTTTTTTTAATTTGATCAGAATTGTACAGGGTGTAAATGAGTGAGTGATGGTTTTTTTTTTTTTTTTTTTTTTTTTTTTGGTTTAAAGTCCCTTTAATTTCATGTATTAATATATTTGGTTTAGTGTTTAATGAATTTCTATACTTCAGTCTGCCTGCCTTCAGGAAATCAACCACTGGCCCTCGGAGATGTTGCTCTGCTTTTTTATCACAAGTTGTTTAGAGGGGAAAATGCTGTCTATTCCTGAAGCCTTGTAGCCAAACTGCCAAAAACAAAACAAAACATGGATTTCTTTCTTTTTTTTTTCCTGAGCAATTTACATAAACAGAATACAAACCCATGTGTGTTCTTGTTATTTATTGCTCTTGTGACCTCTATGACCTTGACATGACTAAGTTTATTTCTTTCTTTAGATTATAAAACATTTATAAATGTATTGATTACTTTTTCTGTTTTCTGAATAGTAGGAAAGTGTTGATTAATTCTCCATAACGCAGCTTGGATAGTAATTCGTTAGCATTTCCACGGTAACAGTAGCGTGTATATTCAGTGTGTTTCACTATTCTTACATTTGAACCCACTGTATGTTCAAAAGTATTGGGACACCCGACTTTCCCACCCATACGTGGTTCTTCCCCGAACTGTTACTACAAAGTTGGAGGCCCACAATTGTATCGGAAGTTGTTGGATTTGGTAACATGAAATTTTCCCTTCACTTGAGCTAGGAGACCCACACCTGTTCCAGCGTGACAATGCTCCTGTGCACAAAGCCTGCTCCATGAAGATCTGATTTACATGGATGAGGTGTAAACTTTACTACTACAGAGTTCCAACACTATTGAACACCTTTGGGTTGAATGTGAACGCTGACTGCACCCCCTGGACTCCTCACCTACAAATTAATCTCCACAAAATCTAGTGAAACATCTTCCCAGAAGAGTGGAACTCATTATTACAGCACATGGGACTCAAAAAGATGCACATACTAATCTTATGCTCAGGGGTCCACAAACCTTTGTGTGAATAGTGTTTGCAGCGTTTCCCTCAGAGTGTTGTGGAGAGTGTGTTAGTCAGTCTCAGTGCCAGGTGACCGAGGGGATTTGTTTTCAGGTTAAGCTCTCAGATTTTTCTTGCACAGAAATAGTCAATAGAAATTGGCCTCAATCTCTCCTGCATGCGTTAGTTTGTGTTTTCTTTAAAATTTATGAATTTCTACAAAATTCGGTGACACTGTGGGATGTCTCACTGTCTCTATTTTGTGGTCTCTCCCTTGTATGTTATTTATTTTTATTTTTTCCTGGTGCTAAATGAAAAAAGAGGTTCCTGGTTAGGGATTTGTGTAAATGCTGATGAAGATCACACCCCCTCGTCCTGCTTCTTTCACTCTCTGACTTCAGCACATTGTGCTAAGGATTAAGAGACACTTTCCCTGCCTCTGTGACGCTCCTCTTCTCCTCGTCCTCATCTGCCGGTGTGGGATTCACTTAACGATTCAAACCAGCAGACAGCAGAGAGGTGGAAATCCTCACTGCAGGAGGCTCTACAAATATACACCCTGACACAAGTCCTGACTCCATCAGCTGCTCAGAGCCGTGACTTTTAAAACAAGTCACCAGAGTGTTAAAAAAACACAAGTGTGTAACCCGGAATTAATTGTAATAGGGATAGATTTCCAAACATAACCCCAGGATTTGAATTGAAGTCTAATAAAATGGCGCCAGTTCCTGTTACAGGTGCATTTTTCCGATTTCCCCGTCTGGTTCCATGATCTGGTCCTTAATCTCTTAAAAGAAAGATGTTTGAGCTCTGGAGATGATCTGCATCTTGTGTTGTCTTGAGCATGTTTCAATCTGATTAGCAGCGATTCTGATTTGTGAAATCCAGCGATGAACCTGAAAGAAAAACTGCAAAAAATCTATTTTATCTATTTGGACATTTCGGGGTTAATATCTGTGGTCAGATGGACGAGTCTGTGAGCTTTACTGCTGTACAGTTGGAAGAGAAAACCCCAGGACCATCTGCCGAACAAGAGCTGTAGATTAATCCAGATTACAGCCTCTCTCTCTCTCTCTCTCTCTCTCTCTTTCATTCCTCACCCCTGTCCTTGACAGAAGCTAGATTGATAACCTGGTTTGAAGCTGGTTTGAAGACCTTTCCCCAAACGAAACAAGGAACTAAGACGCTCAGGCCCAGATGAAAATGGCTTTTCTCATTAAGAGCATGGTGGGAAACCCTCTGAAAGGGATGGGACTCGGAGGAGGAGAGGAGAAATCCGAGGCAGAGACTCCGAAGGACCCAGCAGCAGCGGCTGGAATGACCAGAGAGGAATATGAGGAGTACCAGAAACAGCTGGTGGAGGAGAAGTGAGTTGATATTCTGTTACATTGACGTCAATACGTCATAAATCTATAAATGAATCAATAATTGTAACTGTGAAGTTGTAAAACATATTAAAATCCTGTTCATCACCTCTCCTGTGTTTTATATTCATTTAAACTAAAACGGAAAATGAAGGCAAATGCGAATGGTTTTGCTGAAGGTCAGATTATTATACAACAGACCGTGTAAACACCATGACATAATCCCGTCCTCGCTAATCCTCCCCTGAGCCGAGGCCATCAGTCAGCAATCATGTTACATTCAGTCCGATCTTTAGTTACGAATAAAACCCTTGGTGTTGCGCTGGAACAGGAAAATAATGAACAATCGGGTTGTGTGATGAAGTTCCATGTTGTACATTGTGCATGTTGAACACACGTGAACATCAATTTACTGATCATTACAATGTCCTTTTTTTTTTTTTTTTTTTAAACGGCACGCTGTATTTTTTATCCATTTATACTTACAATACATTTTGTGGAACGTTCACAAAACACATTCCTGTGGGGTTTTTTTTATTTCTCTCTCTTGTGGTGTTAAAAAGAAAAAATTCACCGTATGATTCCAAATCTGACATGACCTTGTTATGACCTTCAGGATGGAACGAGACGCTGATTTCCTGCACAGAAAAGCCGAGAGGGCGAATCTCAGGGTTTGTCTTCGTGAGAAATACAGACTGCCAAAGGTAAGAAACATCATGAACTTTTCCTTTTTGCTTCCTTAATTGTTTTTTACCTGCTTCCTGGATCTTTTAGCTCCGCCTTCTCCACACCCATTTATTTAATCATGCTGGAGCAGGTTTGAGTCTCCTAGTTCAATTAAAGTGAAAATTTTATGCTGCATCCAAAGACGTCCGAGGCAATTGCATGTCTTCATCTTTGTGTTAACGATTTGGAAAAGAAGCACAAACGGCTGGAAAAGCCGAACGTCCCAATACTTTTGTCGGCCATGTTGATTTTGACCTCACCTGCTGAAGTCTTTGCTGAACGCTTTAGTGCTTCATTTTGGCCATTTCCCTTTTTTTATCTTCTCTTACTAACCCTTTACCTCCTCCTTGTTGTCAGAGTGAGCAGGACGAAAACATGATCCAGATTGCCGGTGACGACGTGGACGTTCCCGAGGAGCTTTTGAAGATGGTGGATGAGGATGCGACGGAGGAGGAAGAGAAGGACTCCATCCTTGGCCAGATGCAGAACCTGCAGAACATGGACATGGAGCAGATCAAGGAGAAAGCAACGGCCACTTTTAATGAGATGAAGAGCAAGGCTGAAGAGAAGTGCTGCGTCATGTGACCGTCCTGACATGATGCGACACTCCAGAGAAATACGAGCTTGATTATTTATTGATTATCAAATTACATGAATTTAATTATTTAATGTGTTACAATAATTAAGATTATATATTACTGTATTTTATATAAAAGTATGTGGAGCTTAATTAGAGCTGAATCCAGCATTATGAACTAAAACATGCTGAAATGTATTCATTCATACTTGTGCTTTTAATAATAATAATAATAATAATAATAATAATAATAATAATAATAATAATTTTGTGTAAAGGCACCTTTCAAAACTGTTAAAATTCATCAGAAGAAGCGAATCTGAACAGATGAGTTTTGAGGCATGATTTAAAAGTGGTCAGACAGAGAAGAGGTGAAGAAGGTGGAGGAGTTCAGGTACCTGGAGTCAACAGTGCAGAGTAATGGAGAGTGTGTTAGAGAAGTGAAAAAAGAGTGCAGGCAGGGTGGAGTGGGTGGAGAAGAGTGATAGCAGGAGTGATTTGTGATAGAAGAGTATCTGTGAGAGTGAAAGGGAAAGTTTATAGGACTGTGGTGAGACCTGAGATGTTGTCTGGTTTAGAGACAGTGGCATTGAGTAAAAGACAGGAGGTGGAGCTGGAGGTAGCAGAGCTGAAGATGTTGAGGTTTTCGTTGGAAGTGACGACGATGGACAGGATTAGAAATGAGTTTATTAGAGGGACAGCGCATGTAGGACGTTTTGGAGACAAGGTGAGGGAGGTGAGATTGAGATGGTTTGGACATGTGCAGAGGAGGGACATGGGGTATATCAGTAGGAGAATGCTGAGGATGGAGACACCAGGAAGGAGGAAAAGATGAAATCCAAGGAGGAGGTTTATTAATGTGGTGAAGGAAGACATGCAGGTCATTGGTGTGAAAGAGGCAGATGTAGAGGACAGGGGGGTGTGGAGACAGATGATCCACTGTGGAGACATCTAATGGGAGCAGCCGAAAAAAGAAGAAGAAGAAGATGTGATCACATTCAGTTTTATTCTCTAAAACCCTATACGGAAATCTGATATATAGCAGTATATGCAAAGCACATATATTGCACACATGTTCATGTTTGGATTTCACAGATATAGAAATATATGTCAGATAATTCTATATATCCCACATATATTTCAAAAATTACAAAAATGACCATTTTTCTATATGTAACATGTATGTTTCCAAATACACGACACGTGTGTAGAATACATGTCCGTATATGGGTAAAGGAAGTTTTATCTTGTATTTATAACACACACACACACACACACACACACACACACACACACACACACACACACACACATAAATATGTGTATTTGACAATTTTTCTAATAAATAAATGGTCAAAATGTTTAAAACCTGTGTGCCAGGGAACAACAAGGAACCAAATCCAACATTAAACATAATGTAACATAACAGTAACAGTGCAACATTATACAGTAAATACACGTTTTTAAAGTAACATTGTGAGATTATTGCATGGAAAAGCAATACATTTTCACTTTCTCCTGATCTGGAAGTTGAAACACTGCATTTGAGTTATTTTCCCAAACTGGAGTCAAAAACGTTGGAATAAAGTCACTCCCAAAACTCACATAACACATAAGTCAAGAAAAGAGAGAAAGCGATAGACATCAACCATTTAACAAAGAAATTACATGAGTAAAGTAAGTTAAATTAATTTATTTAAAAAAAAAGAAACAAAAAAACAAACAAACAACAACAACAAAAACGTAATTTAGTGAATGTCCCAAACTGTAGTCAAAAATGCAAAAATGTGGAATGATGTAACACAGATGAGGTTTCTAATAAAGTTACAACTCTGTTTCACTTCATCTACACAATTTCTTTTAATATTAAATCAAACCTTTAAATGTACATTAAAAAGTCATCTGTAAAACGTGATGCATGCAGTCAGTCGACAGAACGACTTATAATGATCAAAGTCACTATAAATACTTTATTTTATTTATGCATTTATGTAAATTCTACATTAACATATTTGTGACACTGGTTTCACATAGTAACTAATTCCATTACTCAACATCAGGTATCTCACATATTACTGTGTACTTTCATGTGAACGGTGTTACACAATAAATTATAGTATATGTATGTATGTATCTTGTACTTTATGTAAATCATTTAGTTCCACGATCTGCACACACACTCACACTACATAACACAGCAATGTAAAAAGTTTAGGTTAAAAAAATCCACATCAAAAATATGCACATTTCTATTGGATTATTTTACGCATCGATAGATTTTTTATACAAAATACATTCCTGTAATGATGATTTAAATCAATTTATGTGATATTAACCTCACAGCTGAGATTTCTAGGGTGGCACTTGGGGTGGCAAGGGTCATTTTGGGGTAGCAGGTGTCCCTGGTGTGCTTATTGATGGCAAATCTTATTATTAATAAATATATAACACAACATGGGGTCTTGTCACCTGCCAAGACTCGACCAATGATCATGTAGTGAATTCTCTTTTTGTCTGCAGTCTGGTACATAAGTGCCAATTGGGCATCATCATCATCATCATCAGCAGCAGCAGCAGCAGCAGCAGCAGCATGTATCAAAACCATTAATCAAAAGATGATGCAAAGTTTGTACTCATGATCCTTTCAAAATCAAGAAATTGATTTAAATGATATATATTTATTATATTATATTTTTTTTATTATATTTGGAATGTAAATTGATTGTCAATAAGAACATACAAGAGAATATCTGATATTTCCTAAACTTTTTTTTTAACCTTTTTTTTAGCAGGACAGAAATAAATACTCTATTAGTATTATGGATGTTCCATAGACATTTTATTAGAAATTTAAAAAAGAAAGAGAAAAAATATATTATCTACTTTAAATAATTCAAATAAATAATTTAAGAAAATAATCAAAGTATTTATTATAATAAAATTATTCTTTAAAAAAATTGCTTGCTAATTATTATCTCGTTAACTATTAATCACAGATTTATTAATTGATGAAATTGACCACACATCGTCTGGAGAAGAAGAAAAATGTCCGTCAGTGAGATTTCAGGAGGATCAATGACGCAAAAAAGAAACGCACAGAAAAAAGTTACAGTATCAAATCTTCTGCTTTTCCTCCCACCATTGTGTGTTTTATCTTTTCACTGGAGAGAATAAACACCGAGAAGCTGAAGAAGTCTAATGGAGCGTTATGAGCTGGAATAAGGAAATCCTAGCAGTGGGAATAAAGCGTGTGGTTTTGTCCTGAAGGAGGCTTTAATCCGCTTTAACCCTCTGCGCTGCAGCTCCGACATGTGGAGGAAACTTCAATTCTTCAGATGAAGTGTCGCGTGAATCGCAGGTTTCAGGACAGAAACTAAACCCGTCGTTAGGAGCGCGCGGAAGGAGGATTAGCGGCCTCCAGCTTCCTAATTAACGCCTTCATTAAAGCGCTTTTAATTGTCCTCTTAAACCCGATTGTTGCCACACACACATGCAAACTGAATTCCTGCCGGTGAAAAACTAATATATACTTTTAAAAAGTTCGAAAATAAGTTTAATTATTCTACATACTGAATAAAATAATTGAGAAATAAAACTAAATGCAAATATAAAAAATAACAATTTAAAAATACATATTTAAATAATAAAAAGATTGTCCATGTGCAGAAAAATGTAATACATTCTTAAAACTTTTTTAACCTGTAATTAACGAAGACTTATAACGCCATAAAGACATAAATATGTTTAAAATATGTATAAATATATTTCATATATTCAGATACATATATTTTTTTTTATTTTAGATGTTTTTTTATTTCATTACATTTAAGTAAATACATACACACGCGTTATCCAAATTAAATGTTAAATATTAATTGTTATCCATATATTGTTATTATTATTATTATTATTATTATTATTATTATTATTATTATTATATTGTACTAACTTGCTACACACATTTATTTCTGCTCAAATCAAAAAGTAAAGAAATCCCTGTCCAACACGTCAGGATTTTAGAATAAACACGAACTGCATTTTGGCATTAAATTTCTTCAACTGCTGTTTAAAAAAGAAAAGGATTAATAGCGTTTATCAAAATGTTGAGAGTTTATTTTAATTGTTTTTGTCGTTTAATATAAACTTTTGAATTAACTTTTTTATTTAGATTATTTGACTTTATTTCTTTATTTAATTACAATAAATGTTTAGTTATTGAGCTGAAACACAGTGAAATACATAATATGTATTAAATTTCATAAAGTGCTCATATTTAACATAAAATCTGAGTAATAATAATGATTATTAATAATATAACACAATAATACGATGAATTCTTCTTTTTATTGTAATAATAATAATAATAATAATAATAATAATAATAATAATAATAATAGTAGTAGAAAAATGTGTAATATTATTATTTTTTTTAAATAGAAATGAATAGATCAGTGTGAAAGTTTGTTCTCGGAGTTAGTGATGACTTTGGTGATGAATAATGAAGGAATTTGTTTTGGGGATTTCGGGAAGCTCGTGCACGAGGATCTGAGCGCGTCCGTGTCTTCTTTCGACACTAAAAGGATTAAATGGTCTCAGGAGACTGGGGGTAAACTGGAGGCGGGGGAGGGGGTTGGTTGGGGTGGTGGGTTGATGGGAGGAGTTGGTGCAAATACAGAAGTTCCACCCTCCGACGTGTGCGGTGGTGATGGAGGGATGGAGGGATGGATAGATCCTGCTGAGGAGGTCGGATATAAAACCCCAGCAGAGAGAGGAGAAACACCTGACACTGGAGTTACTGCAGAACATCTCCAAACACGGAAATAGACCCACCATTATCCTGACTTTTCTGACTGTCTAACTTCCAACACATCCGATTTTTCACCCAGACTTCACTTTTTTGTTTAGCTTGTACAGGTTTGCAAGAGTTTTTTTGTTTACTTCCTGGTTTTCTGATTTCCATGCGTTTCCTGGAATCAAGAAGAATGGAGGAGCGACTTTTAGGAAATCAGAGCAGAGTTCACAGCATCGAGGCCATTTTAGGCTTCAGAGAGGAGCAGAGCAGCGTGAAGATGCCGAGGATGGACAGTAAGTGTTTCATTTCACTCCTGAGCTGCGTGTAAACAGACTCCAGTAATTATATATAATAAATCACGAGATAATATATAATAATTTAAAATATTTTTTTATGTAACAGTAATAATAATAATCATGACCATGTTTAATGTCTTTTTAGGAAACAGTAAAAAAGAGTAAAACTTTGAGTCTGTTTAAATTTTATAGTTTATTTTATTTTATGAGTCTAAAAGTAAATTAGCAACAATATAATAATAATAATAATAATAATAATAATAATAATAATAATAATAATATCCTGTAAAAAAAAAGTTTTTAACAGTTCAGTGGGAAAAAACCCAAAATAAATACAAACCTGTGATTCTTCCTATCCGAACGGAACGGATGAATTTTCTTCTTCGTTTATTATTATTATTATTATTATTATTATTATTATTATTATTATTACTATTATTACACAACCCTTACTAAAATAATTTTCACTTTTCTTTTTGTTATTTTATTTTATTTTGTCACTTTTAAATGTTTCCAATCTAAAACTCCACATCAGGCTGTGGAAATAACGAGACAAAAAATATACACCGGACATTTGTTGCTATTTGTTAATTGTAGATAATAGAAATAATAGAAATTGGTTGGATTTTTATATGATATTTGAACATCATGTAAGGCAGTAAATATTTAAAAGCAAATAAAAGTTTTTGTTAATTTGGTAAATGTATATTACTGTAGTCAACATTCAGTGTGTCATGTGGCATTCAGTGCTGTGCTGAAATCAGGAAATGATTTTGTATTAATTGACTAAAGTAAAAAGAAAAAACTTTCATGGCTGTTTGTTAAAATAATCGGCAACAGATATAATCAATCATCTCACGAGTTCTTCTTCTTCCTATTATTATTATTATTATTATTATTGATCGCACGAATCCTGATTCTGACCTGTCTGCCTGCTCCCAGGTGTCCACTGTGACGTCAGATCCGGCAACCCGGTGAGCTCCGAATTACCGGAAGACGGAGACGGAAAGCTGTCAGACGAAGAGCGCGCAAAAAAGAAGCACCGTCGCAACCGGACCACGTTCACCACGTTCCAGCTGCACGAGCTGGAAAGAGCGTTCGAGAAGTCTCGCTACCCGGACGCGTGCAGCAGAGAGGAGCTCGCGCTGAAAGTCAACCTGCCGGAAGTGCGCGTGCAGGTGATGGATGGATGGATGGATGGATGGATGGTAGATGGATAGATGTTAAAACCTTTATATTGGATTTGATTTTTATATCCATGTGCATTTGAATTATTTTTGCTCCAGCTGCAAAGCTCTTATGAAGGATGGAGTTGTTTATTATTATTAGGTTGGAGACATGTAGTAATTGTAGTAATTGTTGTTATTGTGGTCTTTCCCTGTAGGTGTGGTTCCAAAACCGTAGAGCTAAGTGGCGTCGTCAGGAGAAGCTGGAGTTGAGCTCCATCAGCCCCATTAAGCTGCAAGACTCATCCGTTCTCTCCTTCCCAGATCTCCTGGTCTGGAACCCTGGTTGGCACCAGCATGTGTTTCCTCCTCAACATCTCCGCTGCACTCCTTCCCACCCTTTATCACGTCTCCATCCGGTTACGTTCCTCCTTCGTTCCTCGGAACACCCACAGTTAGTCACACTCTGCCTCCAATTGGAGCTCCTCCTCCTTCTCCTTCTGTTCCCTTTCATTGCTCAGGCTTTATGGACACCTTGTCTTTGGAGAGCTCAGACCCTCGCAACTCCAGCATTGCTTCACTCAGGATGAAGGCCAAGGAGCACGTTCAGGCCATGGGGAAGACCTGGTAGAGAAAAGAGAAAAATGGACTGGTCCAGCAACCACAGATCAACTGTACTTCCTGTCGACACTGTGAAAGAGAAGCAGGTGTGGAAATAACACATCTAAAAGTATTCATGAGATCTCTGTGTACATAAAGAAACCCAGGGGAGAATTTCAAACCCTGGAATAGATGTGTTTGTTCGTGGCGTATCAAACGAGCTATAAAACAATAAACAAATCAGTATTTTTCATGTTTTTAGCAACTTTTACACACTGAAAAACCTCAACAAACTTAAAAAATGATAATCACATACTGTAAAAAAAATCTAAATATTATAATAATTTAATATGAATACATTAATATTCATTTTATTATATAATGTTAGCATTTATATAATGTGATATGATAAATAGAAAAGATCCAATAAAATATCACAAATCACACAAAGTCAAGTCGAATAAAAAGAAGTCCGGGTTCTAAAGAGCACTTAGAGCCCAAACTTGTGGAACCCTAAATCAGTGTTTCTGCAAAAATAAAAAAATTAAATTTTTGGGCTAAAATCCTTAAATTAACTGAAACACACTTAAAGGAAAATGTGAGGGATATATATTTTTTTAACAATAGGGATTTTAGCTAAAAAATTATAAATATGGTTATTATTTGGCAAATAAATAAAACAAATACTAAAGTTTTTTCATCATGCAGAATAATTGCATATGTTATGTAAAATATGAAATAAAAAATATTCAACAAAAAGTTGCCAAAAAGAACTTAAAAAAAGGAAATAAATCATGTTTCTGTTAAACTGTGCAAATGTAGGATCATCTATTTATTCTTCTCCTCTGACACTGTGTGAACTGTGAAGCTTATGGTTTGATCAGGATGTAAATAAAATGGGTTTTTTTTGTAGATATTTGAGTCTATTTTCATTTTTGCACAACATGTAAGGTGATAATCCAGCTCTAAGTATGATTTTCCAGGATGAGGAGGTGAAGCATTATAACGGTGTAAAGTCTAGAGGAAAGTAAAAACCAGTGCATTCATTTAGAACGATGATTTTACTGCCTGAAAAAAAGCAATTGTGTGTTTAACGCTCTATACGCACGCCTTCCAGCCAATCACAACTTTCAGCATTCACACTGACCATGTTTCCCTAAACCCCTTAGAGTTGCACTGGTTTTTACTTCCCTCTAGTGGTCAGTCTTGGAAAATCAAAAACAACGACAAAGCCGTGTTATAGATTTACTTTACCGCCCTCTAGCGGTCACACATTCACCTGCAGCATTTTTTTTCTCCACAATTAGTTTTTTTTAAAAGGGACACTTCTACAAATAAGCAAATCTAAATAAACTGAAATTATTTATTTTCTATTTATTATTATTGCATTATTCGGTTTATCCCTTGAATTGTTTCATTCAACTGTAGGACAACATGTGATCATGTTACACTCTGAAATTGCGCCTTAACGTTAATAATAATATTAACAGCAGTGAGTGGAAAACTCGTACACAGAGCGAGCTGAAAAGTGAAGGCCTGCACAAACAGGACAAACTTTAAACCACATTAAAAAACCCTCGTGCTCTAACTAACATGTCTCAATTATTAGTTAAATTGGCTCATTGACGTTGGGATGACAGACAGATGAAAGAATAATTATGACTCGTCTTTTGATGACTTTTCTCCATCTGACATGGTTTTTCACTCGCGTCTTCCATTAGGGAAGTGACTGTCTGACATCTCGACAAGCAACAACGTACATTCATAGAGAAGAAAAATATTATTCAATCAAGTGGACATTGATTCATTATCATGTTTTTTCGAGGTCTCGGTAATGTAACTATAAATTGATAAAAAAAAAAAAAAAAAAAAAAGATGTTTCTTTCCAAAATAAATAGTTTTTTGATTTGGATAGAACAGATTTGCTGTTATTTTAGCACCAGAATCTAAACACATTGTTGGTTACTTTCCTCAGGGTTTAATTCCACCATACATGGTGACTCATTCACTGGATTTACTGGAAACTCTCATCACTGAAACAACAAAAGAGCACTAGGACCCAGATATTAACACAAAAGGATGTGAGACCAAATTTCTGCTGACATTGTTTGTATGGCTGAAATTAATGGGACACCTGAATTTTACAGCCACATGTCCTTCTTTCCCAAACTATCAGCACATAGTTGGAGGCACACAATTGAGTTCCTGCACTTAAACTAGGAGACCTGAACCTGTTCCAGCATGATGATGCCCCTGTGCACACAGCCAGGAGAAGAGGTCCTGCTATAGAACACCTTTGAGAAGATGAGATGCCTCCTCTGCATCTCCATCAGGACCTGGCTTTACTAAAACCCTTATGGCTGAAGCAATATCCACAAAAATCTAGTGAAACATTTTTTCCAGTAGAGTGGAGCCGATTATCCGAGCAAATGCAGAATAAATGTGGAATGGGAAGCTCAAAATAGGGGCACATACCAATTTTATTCTCAGGTGTCCACAAACATTTAGCCATATAGTGCATGTGGACCAAAATAGACCTGATTTCTCAGATACAGGGACAGTGTGAATGTAAAAAATAAAAACAGGTCTCTTTTCATTTCATGGGGTTCAGTTCTCAACTCTGAGGTGAACAGAAACATCTCACACTGAGGTGAACAGAAACATCTCACACTGAGGTGTTTTATAATGATGTGAAGCTGCTCAGGGTTTTTGTGTGTAAATCAGTGTCAGTAATTCACACCAGGTTTATTTCAGTTTATTTCAGTAATCAGGATTTATTGAGTACATGTGAGGAAACATCAGTCACACAAACAGCTCAGAAGAGTATATACTGTATGTATTTCTGTAAAACAACACCAGAGAATTGGATTAACTTACAAAAAAGAAATGAAAGTTATCTGTGAGTGATGTGCAGAATGAACACACTGTGAGATGAAGGAGTTTATTTTCCTACAGAGTTGACTGTTAGGCAGCGCCGCTGCTTCTCAGACGCTTCCAACTGCAGGATCCAGATCAATCACCTGGCGTAAGTCTCGTCTTTCAGCTGGCATCTGCATCCCTCGTGTTTAATGCCAGTAGCAAAATCCTTGCTGCCTGTATCAGGAAAAATTAATAAACGAGAAGATATCAAAATGGAATTATTATTATTATTATTATTATTATTATTATTATTATTGCAACAATTTCTTTATCATTATTATAAATATTTATAATAAATAATAAAATTTAAAAATATACTACAACCTGTTTTTCTAACTCGCTACCTAACTTATACAAACTGGCCACAAGGGGGAGCACTTATTATCGCGTCGCTGTATACAATATAGAGTTTGCTGTCATACTAAAATGACCGACCGTGATCGTCGTGTTTGGTGGCTAAACGTACTTGGGGTCAACGTCTGTTAAAATACAAACACAAGAATTGCTGTTAAACAGAATAATAATAAAAATGTTTGTTGTTAGACATTTTTTAATCTGTTTCTCACACATTTTACTCTAATGACTAAAATCTTCCCCAAATTCATCCAAAATAAAAAAAAGAAGGTCGGTATTGACAATGTTGCATACTGCAGCCTTCTTCTGAGGGAAACAGAGGATATTTTTAATAAGTACACAATGTAGAGGTGTGGAATAAATCAGCTAATTTAGCACTAAGAGCTCCCCCTTGTGGTCAAACTTCGGACTGCTAGAAGTGAAGAAATGACGGAAATGGATTCCTATGCTAATTTGTTTGAGCTAGCATGTATCATTTTTCAGTTAATTGATGGTTTGAGACGATGTGTGACTATTGATATATAAGATCATCGCTCACAGAAACTTGCATATTTGGAAACGTTTTAATGAACTATAAATATGTAAACATCATAACCCACCTGGTTGACCTCCTTCTCTCTCTGCTCTGCCCACCGCCTCCTCAGCATCGACCAACGCTCTCGTCTTTCCCTTTCATCTTCTGTCTCTCTGATCGGTCCAGCCAAAGCCTTGAAAAGAGCCTTCAGGACAGACAGAGACGGCTGTGTTTGTGTGTCTGATTCGGCTGTGAGAAAATAAGCCTGAGCATCGACATCACGCTCGTCCGAGTTCAGCATCTCATCTACGCTCTTCTTCCCCATCAGGTGTCCTGTGGACAACAACCATAGGCTGTAAGAGGACACCAAATTAAAGTTTTGTCCACTGAAGCTCTAAATGCTGCATGAAAGAAGAAGGAATGGTTGTAGACCACAGCAAAGTGGGTTTGTCTGGTCATATTTTATTTTTTTAGAAGGTTTATGGTGCAAATACTCATGAATGAGAGCACGGTTGCTAGGCAACCAGAAAACACTGTGAGTAAATGTAAACTTGTTTATCCTAGCTATTCTCTGACGCTAATGTCTCAGCTACTCTGTATGCAATGCAAATCTATTTAATTGCCGCTGTTGCTGTTTTGCACAACTTTTTGTGTTTACATTTGTGTTTATATTTACAAGTGCAGTTTTGTTTATAATTCTCTTTTTTGCACGTTGTACTGTATAACACATTATACAGCAGGTTTACTGGTGGTGCTTTAGTGTGTTTTGTGTATTTTTACAAGTCTAGTCTTGTCTGTTTGCACTCGGTTGAACACGATGCATGTTATGTGGCTGTACAACTTAGTTTAGTCCTTAACTCTGTGTTGTGTTATGTAGCTTTGTGTTGTGTTATGTAGCTCTGTGTTGTGTTATGTAGCTCTGTGTTGTGTTATGTAGCTAGATTTTGTGAAGACTTGTGCTCATTCCACTAAAAGTGTGATAGTAAAGTCAGGTAGTGATGTAGGTGAGAAGGTGAATTTATCTCAAAGCTGTTCATTAGGGTTTATAGCTCTACAGCAGCAGATCTTTCACTCCAACACATGGAAAGCAGATCTTCAGGGATTTGTGCACTGGGGCATCGTCATGCTGGATCACCTAGTGTCTCGTAGTCTGGGTCTCAATACTCAAAGCTGGAAGAAAGTTAAACATCTGCGATGATTATGCAAAGACAAAACCCTGTTTACGATCTTCAGGACAGACTGAATTTAGTGCTCAGTGCTACTGCATGTGGAATTCCAGCATGAATTTAATCACACGGAATTTTTATGTAGGAAATCTGAAAGAAAAGTCAATGCCACTGACATCTTACATGAAAAAAACCAAACGCTCAGAAAATGGTAACAAAAAACCTTGAAATGAAATGTTTTTCATGTCTTTATCTCTGAGGTGTCAAAGCCTCTAATGAGTGTTTATAAAGACATAATGCTATAATTTGTCCCTTGAGCATTATTATCCATCACAAACCAACAAACAGTACAAACATTTAATCTGTGCAATTATTTAGTGGCACCATGGCGTTTAATTACAGCGAAACCCGTCATCTGGAAATAAACAAACTGGAAGTACTTTATTGTGCATGTGCACTTGTGTGTGTGTTATTATTATTATTATTATTATTATTATTATTATTATTATTATTATTATTATTATTATCGCTATTTTAGTGTTCTGTTGTTTATAATGTCTTATGGTGCAACTTTGAAATGCAAGAAATTTTCTACAAAATGCCAAAGCAATAAAACTATAGTGCAAAAAAAAAAATTATAGTGAGATCCCACAAATAATTAAAAGCACTGATCCTGATAATGTGAACTTTTTAAATGTTGACTGCAACGTCATCAATGCTTTCAGTAATTCAGCATCAGATTATGAAATGAACTTGAAAAGATGTAAATGTGTGTTTCTCTGTATAATCCCATGATTTCTACACTCCCTGATTGACCTTAAAGAGTTGTAAAGGTAAATCTCCAGACACACTTCTAAATAAGCATGTGTGGTGTGAGGTTACTTAAGTCTTTTATTGCAGCTCGTCACACATGCTGGATCTTCCTGACTGCTTTATGCCGATGCTCGAATTCTGTATTCTCATATGAAATCCAAAAGATTCCCAAAGCAGGTTTATTTCAGAAACTCATCCTAATTTCTGCTCCTGTAATTGTAAAGTCTGAGCTGGTGTTTCTTCCTTATTATTTACAGTCTGTATTATTGCACTCAGCTCAGCTCCTGATAAATACTGATTTATATTCATTCCTGCTGAAACATTTCTATAGAAGAAGATGATGAACACAGGGATTCCCTTGATTCAAGGTTTTCTCAGGTGTTCCTAATCTTTTGTCTTTAAAACAAAAGAAAACCAATCATAACTTTATTTTAACATATAAAAATCTTCAATAATCACAGGTGCTTCTGAAAAAAAAAAAATCTATGCACTATTAGTTTATATAGAGCATCTCTAATCCCCTGACTGCATTTCAGTGTAAAAGACTTTTAGACTTTTAGACTTAATTCAACACTTTAAACAGAAAATAAACACAGCATGCTGCTGTCACAGTGAATCTGCATTACTAACACACTCTTATTATGTTAAGGTAAAGAAAGCCGTCCTGCTCACCCACAGCCCAGTGGTTCCCTCTGGCGTAAACTAATTTGCCGCTTTGTGCTTCGTTGTGCAGTTGGGCATCACAACCGAGGAAACACAGCAATAATGCGGCCGACATCGACATCACCAGTCTGTATCTCCACGGGATGCACATGCTGATGAAGTGTGACTTCTACTACTCTTTCTGTGCGCTGAAGTGGAGTGTGTGTGTGTGTGTGTGTGTGTGTGTGTGTGTGTGTGTGTGTGTTTCAGGAAATCAGTGTATTTATACCAAAGCAGGACACAAAGCAGGTGAGCAGCCTGAAAGCCTGATGACGCCTGAATGAGTGAAGTGTCAATCAACACACTGAGAAAAAAACGTTTTCAGCATTCATGGCAAAATGTCAAAGACTTAATATGGTGATTATATCATCATGGCCAGCCCCTGATGCCCCCACCCCTCCGCCATCCACCTCTCCGCCATCCACCCCTCTGCCATCCACCTCCTCCCTCACCCTAATGACCAATAAACCTTTCATACTGATGGAAGTGATACATGGTGGTTATTTTTAATTCAGCTCTGTTGTCAGGTTTTATTCTGCAATCTACACAATGTGCCACCATTCCTTTTCTCTCATCCCTCATTTCGTTATTCCTTTGTTTCCTTCATTTCTTCATTCTTTCTATCCACAGTCAATTTTAAAATGTCCTTCTTTTCTAATCGCCTCGAAATTCACACATTTGGTTCAATGAAATCATTCAGTGTGAAATCCAAGTGTCACAAGATCTCATTATAAACTGATAAAGTGAGATACCCATACTTTAAATGTTATTAAATGCATTGTTTATTGTATATTGTTCAATCGTGAAGAAGCCATGTATCAGGCATCATACTCATAGGAGGATGAGTATCTCTGAAGAAACTAGAGAGATCCATAACCATAGACCTGAGATTCCACAAAACTGGGTTAAATTCCCATCTGGAGTTTGGGTAAAGGAATGTGTGGACAAGTTTTCTGTTCTTCTAAGACGAAATATAACTAACAAACCATGACACAACATCAAGCTGAGAACAGCATCCTCAATGTGAAACACGGTGGTGGAAGCATCATGTCGTCAGGATTTAATCACAATCTGATGAATGAAGACAAATTGATTTAGGGCTTCAGAACTTTGTTAGCTCTTATTAGAACGAAATAATTAGTGTAACGAATTATTTTAGAAAATCACCTAATGCACAAAACTGACCAGCTGAGATAAAAGTTCTGAACATGAATGATGGGTTTTGGTCTCGATTTCCCAGTAAAACCCAATAAAACTCAGCCTGGACTTGATCTCACCTCATCCTGGTCTGTACTACTTTCTCTCTCTCTCTCTCTCTCTCTCTCTCTCTCTCTCTCTCTCTCTCTCTCTCTCTCTCTCTTCTCTCTCTCTCTCTTTCTCTCTCTCTCTCTCTATCTATCTATCTCTTTCTCTCTCTCTCTCTCTCTTTCTCATTCTACTTGTGTCTTTATTTCTGTCATTGTTTCCCTCCCTCTCTCTTTCTTTCTTTCTTTCTTTCTTTCTTTCTTTCTTTCTTTCTTTCTTTCTTTCTTTCTTTCTTTCTTTCTTTCTTTTCTCCTCAATAACACTCTCAACAACACTGATTGACTCTGACTGAATGGAATAACAGAAGTCAAGAGAACAAACATAAATGTAGCTAAAGACTGAATTATAATATAATATGAATTATTTGAATTCTTTGTTATGAAGGTGATGTATGAATTCTTTGTTATGAAGGTGATGTATGAATTCTTTGTTATGAAGGTGATCAGGTGTGTCCGGGTGGTGAAACATTGGGAAGTCCCTTAAACGAAGCGGTACAGAAGCGGCCTGTTCTGTGGCTTTCTGTCGCACTTATCAGCTCTGAGTGTTTCTGTTGCTAGGATTCTCCCGTCTTTCACTCAGTGTGGAAACAATAGTGTGACAGATGAAGAAGCGAATCGAATCAGAGAAAGCAAACACCGTCGCTCAGGTTGATGAAAGGATATTACACACTTGGATAAGTCACAGAAATATACCTATTGTCCTCACGGCACACTTCAGGAAAGTTGGAGTGGAGCTGATGGGAAAAACAAACCCACACACAAAAAGCAGCCGATTAGGTGAGCGTTCATCCCTGAAGACCCGACACACACTCCGCCTTTATCCTCCTCTTATACCATCAGAAGCCATTAATTATAACACACACACACATAAACATACCTAATTGGAGGCAGGTAACCTTTTGCAGGAGAAGGTTGGGGATTCCTCAAAGGCAAGTTTTAAAGTAACCAAAATATCACACACACACACACACACACACACACACACACACACACACACCTTGACATGGTTTGTTCATTTGAAATTACATTTCAAGATGTATAATTTTCCTTTTCTTTCTTTCTTTCTTTCTTTCTTTCTTTCTTCTTTCTTTCTTTCTTTCTTTCTTTCTTTCTTTCTTTTCTCCCTCAATAACACTCTCAACAACACTGATTGACTCTGACTGAATGGAATAACAGAAGTCAAGAGAACAAACATAAATGTAGCTAAAGACTGAATTATAATATAATATGAATTATTTGAATTCTTTGTTATGAAGGTGATCAGGTGTGTCCGGGTGGTGAAACATTGGGAAGTCCCTTAAACGAAGCGGTACAGAAGCGGCCTGTTCTGTGGCTTTCTGTCGCACTTATCAGCTCTGAGTGTTTCTGTTGCTAGGATTCTCCCATCTTTCACTCAGTGTGGAAACAATAGTGTGACAGATGAAGAAGCGAATCGAATCAGAGAAAGCAAACACCGTCGCTCAGGTTGATGAAAGGATATTACACACTTGGATAAGTCACAGAAATATACCTATTGTCCTCACGGCACACTTCAGGAAAGTTGGAGTGGAGCTGATGGGAAAAACAAACCCACACACAAAAGCAGCCGATTAGGTGAGCGTTCATCCCTGAAGACCCGACACACACTCCGCCTTTATCCTCCTCTTATACCATCAGAAGCCATTAATTATAACACACACACACACACACACACACACACACACACACACACACACATAAACATACCTTATTGGAGAGGCAGGTAACCTTTTGCAGGAGAAGGTTGGGGATTCCTCAAAGGCAAGTTTTAAAGTAACCAAAATATCACACACACACACACACACACACACACACACACACACACACACACACACACACACACCTTGACATGGTTTGTTCATTTGAAATTACATTTCAAGATGTATAATTTTCCTTTTCTTTCTTTCTTTCTTTCTTTCTTTCTTTCTTTCTTTCTTTCTTTCTTTCTTTTTTCTCTGTCTCTCTGTTTCTTTATTTCTGTCTCTCTCTCTCTTTCTATCCCCACCTCTCTCTGTCTCTCTGTCTCTCTCTCTCTCTCTCTCTCTCTCTCTGTCTGTTTGTCTGTCTGTCTCTCCACCACCCTGACTTGCTTCCAGTACATTTAGTGTAATGCCCATTATATCCACTAGATGGCGGTCGTTACCTCAAAGTCTAGTTTGTTCCAAGACTTATTCATACCTTAAACTATTTTTATTCTCCTTATTAATAATTATGTAGATATTTATAATACAGTTTAATCAGCTGATACAAGCAGAAATATAATCACATTTAAGTTTCGTTTTAATGTTGTGTTTGAATTTTTTTATTATAATTAAGGCCTAAAGGAAGGCATTTCAGTACAACTCCAGAGTACTGTAATACACTCCAGAGCTTTACATATGAATGTTCCTCACTGCAATGCACGTCTAAAATTAGACACACAAACAGGATATATTTTCAAAGCAGTCTGTATTGCAGTGATGTATGAGGCAGGAGTCTGATATTACCCTCAACCTGAGGCTTAAAGAGCAAGTTCTCTGAGTCTCTACATTAAAAAGAAAATGTATATAAATGATGAAAAGGTCAGGCATTATAAGACACTGGATGTAAACTAAAGAACATTGTGGAGGACGTGGCCAAGGTTGCATGTCACTAAAAATCCTGTCAAAAACAAAGCTTTCTTGCCTAAAGCACTCAGATTATTAGGCTGAAACTATTTGGGGAAATAATTCTTCATTAAATGATTTTGTTTCTGTTCACGTCAGATAAATTCCTGGTTTATAACAGTAATAGGTTATATATGGTGATATAGAGAGTAACATATACCTGTCTGTGACATTCGTAGCTAGGATGGGGATTTCGGGGGATTTGACAGAAAGAGAAGAAGCACAGGGGGATTGTATGTCGTGTTAATAAGGTCTGTATCACTTTATCTTTCTATTCTGTGTTACATTAGAGTAACAAATAGAGTTTATTTCGAGGGATTAATATATAGTGATTTTGCCAACCATGTCACTAAAGCGAGAGAGAGAGAGAGAGAGAGAGAGAGATGTAATCTGTGATCTTAAGTAGGATTTATGATGTATAAACCAGTGTGTATGTGTTTAACCATTCAATTCAGTGTTTTGTCAAGCACAGAGGAGCATATCTAATGCACTCAGGAATTCCCATAACGGGGGTCTACTATTTATGTGCCTTGGTAAATATTTTTTAGATGATGTGGAGAGTATGGAGTAGTTGTAAGAGAAGGGTATAGGGAATGGGCAGAAGGGAGGAGAGTGTAAGGAGTATGGAGTAGACTGTAGGTAGAAGAAGTATGGAAAAGGGTGTAAGGAGTAGGAAGTAAAGTGTAGGGTGTATGTTATAGGGAGTTTGGAGTAAAGTGAATTGTATATGGTGTGTAAGAAGGGTGTATGAATAGAGTCTAGGGTGTGGGGAATAGGGAGAAGGGAGTAGGGAGGAGGGTGTATGGTGTAGGGAGTATGGTGTAGGGTGTAGGGAGTATGGTGTAGGGTGTAGGGAGTATGGAGTAGGGTGTAAGGAGTATGGAGTATGGTGTAGGTGTGTAAGAAGGGTGTATAAATAGAGTCTAGGGTGTGGGGAATAGGGAGAAGGGAGTAGGGAGGAGGTGTATGGTGTAGGGAGTATGGTGTAGGGTGTAGGGAGTATGGAGTAGGGTGTAAGGAGTATAGAGTATGGTGTAGGGTGTATAAATAGAGTCTAGGGTGTGGGGAATAGGGAGAAGGGAGGAGGGTGTATGGTGTAGGGAGTATGGAGTAGGGTGTAAGGTTTAGGGTGTAAGGTGTAGGGTGTATGGTGTAGGGTGTAGGGAGTATGGTGTAGGGTGTAGGAGTATGGTGTAGGTGTAGGGAGTATGGAGTAGGGAGTATGGAGTAGGGTGTAAGGTGTAGGGTGTATGGTGTAGGGAGTATGGTGTAGGGTGTAGGGAGTATGGTGTAGGGTGTAGGGAGTATGGTGTAGGGAGTATGGAGTATGGTGTAAGGAGTATGGTGTAGGGTGTAAGGAGTATGGAGTATGGTGTAGGGTGTGTAAGAAGGGTGTATAAATAGAGTCTAGGGTGTGGGGAATAGGGAGAAGGGAGTAGGGAGGAGGGTGTATGGTGTAGGGTGTAAGGTGTAGGGTGTAAGGTGTAGGGTGTAAGGTGTAGTATGTATAGTAGTATGTATGTTGTATATGGAGTCATATTGAACACACCCTATACATGTAGGGTATACTGTAAGCTGTAGGCAGTAGTGAGTATAGTGTGGTGTGTGTGTGAACTGATCTTCAACATGGTGAAAAACAGTAAAAATGCACAATCAGACGCGTAATACAGCTTTAAGGTGTTTAAACATTCTGTTAAGACTCCGATAAAGCGATTATTTCGCCAGGGGAAAAAATCAGTCCAACGAATAGATATTTGTAAACAAATTGGTTTGCGGTACTTCCGGGTTCGTCGCTCGCTTCCGGTCAGCTGCGGACTGGAGTGCGCGGTGGCTTATGGGTAAGAGATACAATAAATATATATTAATTAAAGCAAAATAAATATATGAATTTACTGTTTTATTCGCAGAATATGAACATTTCGTTTTAAGTCGGGTTTTCTTTTATTTCAACGTTTTCAATGCAACACGAATACAAAGTTATTAGATTTCAGAAGCGGGATTTATATCTCTGGGTATAAATAAACTGTAAATAAAAATAAAACGCAGTTTATTTGTAATTATTGTGTGTTTTATTCTAATTATTAGTGAACTGCGGAGCGAAAGGGATTGTGGGTAAACCCCCCTTTGGGACTGCTGGAAGATTTTCCAGATCGCAGTGAAAACAGAAGGATGAACAGATAAAATAATTCGGTGTGCACTGAAGAAACCTGATTTCCGAGGATGGTGTGGTGACATGAGTAGAAAATTGTTTTCTTTGATCTTTTTAACGCGAAAAACGCATCAATAGGATGCACTTGGGGAGTCACGTGACTGCTGGGACATGCTGGGGGTGGGCAGCATCAGCATCATCATCATCAGGAGCAGCATCATCCTCTCCTGCAGTGTCTCTCAATGCCTTTCACAATGAGAAAGCAAAATGTGTCCATCACCAAAGCCTTTTTTGTTTGTTTTCTCTAGATTGCATTTTGTTGCATAAAATGCACTGATTGTTTTTTCCCCTGCTTTTTATCTTCCATGCACATCATTTAGTCCTGCTGTGGTGATGAATGGTGCAGCAGGAATCATGGCTGGCCTTCTTGCCACAGCCATTTATCTTTTTTTTTGCTTGCTATCTAAAGAAGAGAGTTCTCCCATCTGAACAAAAAAAAAAGCCCTGCTTTACACTAGCGCTCAGGTAGGTCACGGTCTGTCTCCTGTTTGCTCTTTGATTTTGATTTTTGCTTTTTTTTAATCAGATTTTACATTCTGAAGTTGTCAAGTTACACACGGCCTGAGATTACATAATAGACTGTTTTTGTGCTATATCTCACACACACATGCACAAAAACCATTTTCATATGCATTTCAGTTTTGGAATGAGATTAGACATTAAGATCGTGAGTGAATGGGTTTAATCCTTTATTCTGTAGAGGTTAGAGGTTACTAACTCGCTTTTGATTGGCCGAGGGATCTCAGATGCCTGCGCTCTGTTCATGTGTATTTACTGAAACAAAAACAGCTTTGTAAGAACATCCATCCAGGGTTGATGTATTGTTGATGTAATGTAATGTATTATGGAGTTTTCCTCTGCAGATGTGTCATATCCACTATTCAGCCCTATTTGGATGGGGTTACTTTTGCATGATGGTTTAATTGGTGTGTACTTATATAAGTTCAGTCCTGTCCCAGTTCATTATGCTGAGTTTAACAGAATCACTGCATGTGGAAAGAACAGAACCTAATAACACAGATTGTGTATTAACTTCAGGTGGTTTACTGTAGGAAAGACTTACAGTATATTGTATATTATATTGTATTATTACAACACACCAAGGCGGCATTTTTATTTTTATTTTAAAACTCGTGTGGATGAGAAGACTGAGACGACGTGTAGTGTGAATGAGATGAAGTGTAGTGTGAATGAGACGACGTGTAGTGTGAATGAGACGATGTGTAGTGTGAATGAGATGACCTATAGTGTGAATGAGACGACGTGTAGTGTGAATGAGACGACGTGTAGTGTGAATGAGCGACCAGCGTGGTGTGAATGAGGCGGCGTGTAGTGTGAATGAGACGACCAACGTAGTGTGAATGAGACGACCAACGTAGTGTGAATGAGACAATGTTTAGTGTGAATGAGACGACCAACGTAGTGTGACTGAGACGACGTGTAGTGTGAATGAGACTACGTGTAGTGTGAATGAGACTACGTGTAGTGTGAATGAGACGACGTATAGTGTGAATGAGACGACGTGTAGTGTGATTGAGACGACGTGTAGTGTGAATGAGACGACGTGTAGTGTGATTGAGACAACGTGTAGTGTGAATGAGATGACGTGAGACGACGTGTAGTGTGAATGAGACTACGTGTAGTGTGAATGAGACGATGTGTAGTGTGAATGAGACTACGTGTAGTGTGAATGAGACGACGTGTAGTGTGAATGAGACGACGTGTAGTGTGAATGAGACTACGTGTAGTGTGAATGAGACGACGTATAGTGTGGATGAGATGACCCACGTAGTGTGAATGAGACGACGTGTAGTGTGAATGAGATGACCTATAGTGTAAATGAGACGACGTGTAGTGTGAATGAGACGACGTGTAGTGTGAATGAGACGACGTGTAGTGTGAATGAGACGACCAACGTAGTGTGAATGAGACGACCAACGTAGTGTGAATGAGACAATGTTTAGTGTGAATGAGATGACCAACGTAGTGTGACTGAGACGACGTGTAGTGTGAATGAGACTACGTGTAGTGTGAATGAGACTACGTGTAGTGTGAATGAGACGACGATAGTGTGAATGAGACGACGCAGTGTGAATGAGACGACGTGTAGTGTGAATGAGACGACGTGTAGTGTGAATGAGACAACGTGTAGTGTGAATGAGACGACGTGTAGTGTGAATGAGACAACGTGTAGTGTGAATGAGACTACGTGTAGTGTGAATGAGACGACGTATAGTGTGGATGAGATGACCCACGTAGTGTGAATGAGACAACGTGTAGTGTGAATGAGACTACGTGTAGTGTGAATGAGACAACGTAGTGTGAATGAGACGACGGTAGTGTGAATGAGACGACGCAGTGTGAATGAGACGACGATAGTGTGGATGAGATGACCCACGAGTGTGAATGAGACGACGTGTAGTGTGAATGAGACAACCTGTAGTGTGAATGAGACGACGTGTAGTGTGAATGAGACGACGTATAGTGTGAATGAGACGATGTATAATGTGAATTTTTAACACGTATTTTCAATCACGTGAAGCTAGAGGTTTTGGTGTGAGATGAGTGAATGATCTGAAATCATTTGAAGTTTTCAGATCGCTACCCAAGGAAATGGATGTATTTAGCCGCTAGCTAAAGCTGATGAAATCCCTATTTGGGCAGGATTTGTTTGACATGGTGAATTCAGGATCCCATCTGTTGATAAACATTCCCCTGAACATCCTGTGGGAAAAGAAGGTTTGGTGATTTTTCATGAGATTCTTATATTCTTTTTATATTCTTATAACTGAGAGACTTTGTTCGAGCTCATGATGTAAATGCACGGACTTTTTTTCTTTTTGCTCTTTTTTTATATTTGTGATCACAGGTTCAGGAAGTGTGCGTTAACTTCGCGATGATGATTCTCATCCCGTCAGGTCGATGATGAGGTTTTTGAGCTGAATAGCTCAGTGTGTGTGTGTGTGTGTGTGTGAAGTTAAAGCTTAGACGCTGAAAAGTCATCAAAGTGTGTAAGGTCAGAGGTCATAGTGCAAGAGCTCTTCCTCAGCGCAGCTGCTGTCTGAGAGATTAGAGTGTCATCTGATGCCTCGAACTGATCCGATACAAACCAAAAATAGCTCAATGACATCACACACGCCACCATGCACATCATACTGCAACATGGACATAGTAAAACAAACGGCGTTCTGAACGGGTGGTGTGTCCTGGATACAGACTGATCTGTGTTTGTTCGTTCACGTGTTTAATGATTGAAGATTGGAGCAATGGGACAGTTTATTAGAGCACTGATCCAGAATTCTCTAGAAGGTTCAAAAAAGTTTTAGTGCTCATTGCCATAGAATACATGCAATATCCAGGAAAGGGGTTCCTTCTGTTATACAGTGACTGCCTGCAGAGCATCCTGAGCTCAAGTCAGCACCATCCTGATCTCCTTTAGCAGCACCATTGCACAACTGATCCTGGAAAAAGGAAGCTCTGAGGTTAAAACGTCTGACTTCTGATTAGAAGGTGGTGAGTTCAAATCCCAGCACCATCAAGCTGCCACTCTGTGACCCTGAGTTCAGTTTATAAATGAGATCATTGTTCATGTGTAGAAATATGACAGCCAGCCAATCAGAGACCAGCATCTGTTGAATGGTTGCATTCATGTGCAAATATTAGCTATGATGTGTGTTCTGTTAGGTCCAGAATTTCAGGTTATTTGTTATAAGGAACATTTTAAAATCTGAAGTATTTAGCAACTGTGTTTAGACCAGGCGTCACCAACGTCTTCTAGAAAAAAGCATATCAATATATATATATATATATATATATATATATATATATATATATATATATATATATATATATATATATATATATATATATTTCAATTTTAGGGCGTGGCTGTGAAGGTTAGTTTAAGTTTAAGATTAATACGAGCGTTACTGAGATGAGGTTCTGAGGTCTGGATGTCAAGGAGGTCCTGGTTCTAGATTCAGTTCATCAGAAATGTGTTCACTCTGGTTTTTCCACATCAACCGTAACATAAATAACCATGTTTTCATGTTCTCACTTTATGTGCATGAGAGCGTCATCATTCTGGAGCAGGGTTCTGGCTTCTTAGTTTCAAAGGAAGATGTACAGAGACGTTCTAGACTATTGTGTGCTTCAGACTTTGTGGTAACCGTTAAGGGAAGAAACACATATGAGTGATAAACAGGGGTGCACATACTTTAAGCCTTAAAGTGTAAAAAAAGAAATACCCCAGTATCCAATCAGCTCCTTGTTTCATGAGATTATTCTGTGTGGTTTATTTAAAATGAAATATGCATTTAATAATTGTCACTTTTGTTTTATCAGATTGTACATGATCACAATCTCATGTTTAAAAAGAAAAAAACAGAAAATATATTATTCTACTTTTTGCTTCAACATTTCAGGAATCAATTCTGGTGTTAAATTCGTCATCATCGTCATTATTACATTTTGTTATGGTCTCTGACTCACATTACACTCAAATCCCTGACTGCAATGACTGACGTGTGATTATATATTATTATCCAGCACCTTGTTGAACATCGAGACCAGGCCCTGATTACACACACACTCAGACACACACCACCCCTGCTGCAGAGCTTCCCAGCCACCATGATGTCGGGCCTTTGTTCTTTTTTTTTCCTTTGAAATTCCTCCGAAGGTACACGAGATCCCATCTCCTAATCCTTTCGTCCTTTTTTTTGTTTATTTCTAACCTCTCCTATCGCCCCCTTTAGCTTTCTGGCTTCTGCAGCTGGTTGCATTTGCAAGCCAGTACTGTCTCTTCTGACACACACACACACACACACACACACACACACACACACACACACACACACACACGTAGACAAAAGGCCAGAGCTGCCTGTCGAACACTGCCCCCTTTTTCCTTTGCATCTGTGAAGACACCGGGTGACCCACAGGAGAGGAGGAAGAGAAGAAATGAAAAAATTTTAATAATAAATCGCAGACACTTACACACACACGCACACACACACAAACACATACACACACTTACACACACACAGAGGTACACACATACAGAAACAGAATGAGGCCTGGATGGATCGGGATGCTGCATTTGCATGGATCATGGGATCACAGACGATTCCCAGTAGACGTGGGAGCAAAGAGATTTAGGGTAGGCACCGGTTTGTGCATGTTTGCACTGGTGTGTGTGTGTGTGTGTGTGTGTGTGTGTGTGTGTGTGTGTGTGTTTATGGCCTTTTGTTTCTCTCTCCCTCAGTTAGAGAAGACATGATGCTTGGGTTGCCCAGGACTAAAGGACAAGACAGCTGACAATTTTTTTCTTTCAATCTCTTTTTTACTCCTGGAGAAGACAAGAGGAAAGAGAGGAAGCAGGGACATGGGATAAAGGGAGAGGAGCATGAACCGGAGAGAGTGAGTGAGTGAGGGGGGGAGGTAGAGCAGGAAAATGGAAGAGCAAAACCGGTGCTGCAGAATGGGGGTAGGAACGGAGAGGCAAGAATCAAAAACGAGGCCAGGTACCGAGCCGTGTTTACTGTTTCCTACTCCTGCTTCATCTGCTTTTTTTTTTATTTCTCAGGAAACACACAGGGAGACACAGAAAGAGAGAGAGAAAGAGAGAGAGCGCACGATGCTTGTTTTTTTTTTTTTCTCCGGCTTCCATTTCCATCTTAACGCCATCCATCCATCCCTCCATCCCCGAGCCTGGTGTGTGCATGTTCACTTTCCACGAGCGTTCACGTCTCTTTTTCAGGCCTAGTCCTTTCTTCAGAGGAGCGCTTGAGGTCTCGGGCCATGAAAACTCTACCCGTGTTTAACGTAGATGACGTCAGGGATGACTTTTACTCGCTTTTGCCTGTATTTCATCGTTTATTTTGCAAGCAATTGTGAGTAACCCTGTCTACAGGTCACACCGGGATCATCCAATCTCCAGGTTTTCATGACATCTGAAATAAAAAAAATCTGACCTAACATGACTATCTTGACAGGAATGTTCCAGTTCTGATGGAAACGTGTGTGTGTGTGTGTGTGTGTGTGTGTGTGTGTGTGTGTGTGTGTGTGTGTGTCCGTCCTGCGAGGCTGCACTGCAGCACACACATAATGTGAGGGGACCAGAACCGGTTGAAACTGGTTTGAGGCAGATGAGGAACAATGCAGCCACTGTGCTACAGGGCAGATCGCAAGGAAAAGAAAAAAAAAGGGAGCAAAAGGAGCTCTGGTGCACGTTAGCAGGGTCACGTCAGGGTTTTACATGCTTCTCCTTCTCATCACAGGCTTCTCCTGCGTGGTCCAGATAGGGCCTGATAGTGAAGCAGGCGCGATGGAGAAGGGAAAAGTCACACTGCAGCTTTGCAGCTTTTCGGTTCGGGTCACAGTATGACGGTGTCACGGTATCGGCGTGGTGGCACGGCCCGAGCCGCTCGCTGTGTGTCAGGCGTAACGTGACCCATGAGCGCTGCGAGGGAAAGTGGGATTTTTTCAGTGGAGAGAGAGCGAGAGAGGAAGAAAAGAATGAAGGAAGGAGGGAGGGAGGTGTTTAGTGGTGGCAGAGGGTGAGAGAGTGGTGTGTTTGAGGGGGAGGAAGGAAGGAAAGAAGGATGAAAGGAGGTTGTTTTGCAGTAAAAATGGTCGGAAGCGAGGGTGAGGAGTGCTTCATTTGCATGCTTTCACTACTACTGTGTGTGTGTGTGTGTGTGTGTGTGTGTGTGTGTGTGTGTGTGTGTATATCAGTGTATCAGTGTATCAGGTTTTGTTGCTTTATGTGATTTTTCTGCTAGCTTTGCTTGCTGGACCAAATTCGAGGCCTTGTTGTAAGCCTTTCCTTTCCCCATTCTAACGTCCATTTTGGCAGTTTCTGTAACTTGTTTTCGAGTGTGGATGAAAGTCTGCATGGAGGAGAAGGAGAAGGTGGAGGAGAAGGAAAAGGAGAAGGTGAAGGAGGAGTAGGAGGAGGGAGAAGGCCATTTTGGCCCTGCCTGTGCAGAACGTGCAGATGTTAATAACAGTAATGGAGGACAGGCTGCAGTCAGATCACACATTACAATCCAGGCAGAAGCAGTAGGATTAGCGCTGGTGGCTATACTCACTAGCCTATCCTCATCTTCATGGATTCTCCATACCATGAACTTTACTGTTTCACAGCACGGCTTTTGGGGGCTGTTTGGACAAATCTGCTTCTGTACTCTCACGATAAATTTAAAACAATCCAGTTCCATCTTTATTTATAGTCCATCAATAAAAGACACCAGATTATTGGTTTTAATAGGCAAGAAAACAAATTCCGTGATAAGAAAATACAACAGGGTGGTATGATGAACCGTTTACCACCCAAAGATTTTTAAATAGCAACAGCTTTATTCCACTGAGAGTTTTTCCAACAATCTATTAATATTTATGTACAAAGTTATGGAACATCCACGAAACAAATTAGTTCCTGTTCTCACTTTAATGATAGAAGCTATAAAGATTACATGCGTCTCTTTATTTCCTGAAGGTAACAACCAAGTTATTTGAATTTAATTAAGAAGAAACTATGACGTGCGAACTTCTCCATCCTCAAGATGGTGGGAAACATACAAGTTGAACAGCATTTACCTCTGAGTGTTATAAAGCGCTGACATTCGAGACTCCTTCTCATCACAGTTTCCAGATAGGGCCTGGTAACTTAAACAGCCATGATGAAGAAGGGAAAATTACACATTTGCAGCTTTTATGTTTGTGTCACGGTATCACGGTATCACGGTATCGGGGTGGCTGCACGGGCCGAGTCTTCCATTCATGAATATTCAATAAACGTCTCCTTACAGAACTATTAGTTTATTTTTTTAATGCGTGCATAAAATGGACTCTCTGTCAACAAGCTGTTACTATAGAAACGATTCATATAATAAGGAAATTAATTACCACCTTCTGACCATTCACGATCCAGAATTCAACAGTGTTATAATGAAAGCAATACATCAAACGCCCAAAGCTAATGTAGATGGTGTCATGATTGCATTGTGATTGATGTATTTTTTCCAGTATATAAAACCCTTTTAATAGCAGTAAAATATCTGTAGTTCTGCATAATTCAGTTTTCCATCAAAATAAATTTGGTGGCTAAATGTTTGTATATATATTTTTATATTTAAGGTGATTTCTAAGGCAAAGACTAATTGTTTTGCCGGTATAAAAAAATTAACATTACTTTTGTTCTGTATTTTTTTTCAAAAGGGTTTTAGCTCATTTTCTTAAGACCATGGGCGACATGAAAACCCCAGACTTTGATGATCTACTAGCGGCCTTTGACATTCCTGATATGGTCGACCCCAAGGCCGCGATCGAATCCGGCCACGATGACCACGAGGGGCATCTCAAACAAAACGCCCACCATGATGATGACTCTCATGTTCCCTCGACGGCAGATGTTGGAGTAAGCGTTATAGTAAAGAATGTTCGTAACATTGATGCCAATGAACACTCACTTTCAGACAAAGATATCCATTCTTCAGTCGGAAATGGAATGCACAACGGATTCATGACCATGTCGCCTAACAACAGGTTTAGCAAAGATGGCAACAAGCTTCAAAAAAGTGGAAATCGTGGAACCGAAGTGACTGGTTCTAGGTATAACCAGTTCAGTCCTATTTCCAGTGCTGATGAGTTTGATGATGATGACAAGATTGAAGTCGATGACCCTTTGGACAGGCAAAACAATTTACCTTCTTTCAGACCAAATCCGCTTACAGGACTTAGCTCGAAGCAAGAGGAGCTTTCCTCTAACCTTTCAGCCAATGGTCCAACTAAGATGGGAACTAATGGCAATTACAACCATTTAAGAGCTGGAAACACCAATACCAATGGCACTTTAGGAAATCCAAATGCCTACAATCCTCCAAAACTAAGAAAAACAGAAGACCATCTCAAAGAGGTACAAGGCCAAGATGGAAAAGAAGCAAGAGAACCAGCTGTTGGGTTGAGTATGACCAACCTGTCTCAAGCTAAGGCTAAATCTTCTGCCAAGCTATCATCCTGCATTGCTGCTATTGCTGCCCTTAGTGCAAAAAAGACCAGCATAGACTTGACAGCTGCAGAACACACTATCAATAACCAGGATTCTCCAAAAGAGGCGAAGGAGAGTCCAAAGATGACAGAAAAGATCCCAGAGCAAGAGTCAGCCCTAGAGCTTGCCAAGAAAATGCTTTCCAAACAACCTGAGAGTCCCTGTAGTGTTACCAGTGAGAACAGCAGCAAAGGGTCTCCATCATCGTCTGCCGGATCCACCCCTGTCATTCCTAAAGTGCGCATTAAAACCATTAAGACATCTTCAGGTCAGATTAAGAGGACTGTTACTAGGGTTCTGCCGGAGTTTGATTCTGAAGGTCTAAAGAAGGGATTTGACTCAGGATCTATCGTAGTATCCTCATTCCTGTCTTCTCCTTCATCAAATTCTGTTTTGTCCTCTACTACTCGAACAGCACTCCCTACCACAGTGGTGGCGACTTCCGGAGGTTCAACCATCGAAGTCACAAAGCAAATGACTATCAAGCCTGTCGCGACTGCCTTTCTACCAGTGTCCGCAGTAAAAACCGCTGGCTCCCAGGTAATCAACTTGAAACTGGCAAACAATACAACCGTAAAAGCCACAGTTATACCTGCTGCATCTGTTCAAAGTGCCAGCAGTGCCATTCTCAAAGCTGCCAATGCTATTCAGCAACAAACCGTTGTGGTACCTGCTTCCAGCCTTGCCAACACCAAACTTGTGCCAAAGACTGTTCATCTTACCAACCTGAACCTCCTTCCCCAACCTGCTTCAGCCTCCGACTTCCACCAGGTTCTGTCTAAACCTCAGCAACCCATGAAGCAAGCCATGATGGCCAGCCAACCTTCTAAGAAAGTGTCACGTGTGCAAGTTCTGGCCAGTTCCCAGAGTTCAGTGGTCGAGGCCTTCAACAAGGTCCTGAGCAGCATCAACCCTGTGCCGGTGTATGTTCCTAATCTTTGCCCTCCTTCCGCAGCATGTATTTCATTACCATCCCGTGGTTATAAATGCCTTGAATGTGGTGACTCCTTTGCTCTTGAGAAAAGTCTAACTCAGCATTATGACAGAAGAAGTGTTCGTATTGAGGTCACATGCAACCACTGCTCCAAGAACTTGGTCTTCTACAACAAGTGCAGCCTCCTATCCCATGCCAGAGGACATAAAGACAAAGGTGTGGTCATGCAATGTTCCCATCTTATCTTAAAGCCTATCCCTGCTGATCAGATGATCTTGACTCCATCTGTGACCTCCAGTGCCCCCATTTCAACAACAGGGCACGGTTCTTCTGCAGGAAATCAGGGCAAAACTGAAACCACAGTGATCTCTGCACCTTCTTCGGCTCCTGTAGTTGCTGCCATGCCCCTAGACGAAGACACTTCGCGAGTGTGTCGATCGAACCTGAAGTGCTTGGAGTGTAACGAGGTGTTTCAAGACGAGTCATGTCTGGCCATGCACTATCAACAGGCTGCCGAGTCGAGTTCGCAAGTACGTTAGATCCGCTATTATGTGATCCTTAAAGATTTTCTATCAAATTCAGCCAGAAGTAAAAGTGCATGCAATTCTGTATGATACACAACACAACAACGTAATCTCTATGCATAGCACTTATGTTCATTACAAGAATTTTATTTCCCTTCTGCTGCAGAAAACCTGCACCATTTGCCAAATGCTGCTGCCAAACCAGTGCAGCTTTGCCTCCCATCAGCGAATCCATCAGCACAAGTCTCCGTACATCTGCCCAGAGTGTGGCGCCATCTGTCGATCTGTCCATTTCCAATCCCATGTCACCAAGAACTGCCTGCACTACACACGTCGAGTGGGCTACCGGTCAGTCCTTGCATCAGCTCACGTGACCGTTTCTTCATTATTTCATCACTTCATATTGTTGTCTGGTCACAAAAGCTTTTTTTTTTCTCTTGTTGTACATTCGATCACTGTAAAGAGGTAGAAGTAGTGAGCAAGTGTTTAACTTTTGACCACCACCATCTGCCATAGCGTTGGCAGGTCTGATGTTTCTATATGCTGGAGGTAGATCTTTTTTTTGTTTGGTTTCGAATTGAGTTTATTCATTCTTGAGTGTATTCTTTTATTCCTTCATCATACATGGTAAATATTTATATATATAAACTGATCAGGCATAACAGCATGAACCCTGCCCAAGGTTCACCACTGTTCCTTCTTGGAGCACTTTTGATAGATACTGACCACTGCAGACCAGGAACATCCCACAAGAGCTGCAGTTTTGGAAATTCTCTGACAATTTGTCAAACTCACTCAACTCCTCACGCTTGCCCATTTTTTCTGCTTCTAACATCAACTTTGAGGACAAAATGTTCACTTGCTGCCTAACAGATTTTCCACCCAGTGAACATTTTGTCCTCACAGATGATGTTAGAAGCAGAAAAAATGGGCGAGCTTGGGATGTTCCTGGTCTGCGGTGGTCAGTATCAAAAGTCCTCCAAGAAGGAACAGTGGTGAACCCGGGACAGGGTCCTGTAGCTCAAACTACTAAAAAAGTTCATGCTGTTGATGATCGATGGGTCACGACTGTTTTAGCAGCAAAAGGGAACCATCACAATATTAGGCAGGTGGCCATAAAGTTATGCCTGATTCATTTAATATCTATGTATGATATATTGTAGGTCATTAGATTTTAAATATTACAATATTGCATAATGGTAATAGTTTTTACCGTAGTTCTTGAATCTGATTGGTCAGAAGGAGTCTTGGTTTGTTTGTTAAAGATGCATTAGATCTAATACTGTATGTTGTCGTTGCTATAGTAACAGCTCATTCAAGAAGGACCATTTTGGCATACATTTTGCATAAACGGATTAAAAATGGACAATTGTTCTGTATGGGCATGTTTATTTAGAATTTATGGAAGGAGTCTCCAGTGTCAGGGCTTTGTAACAGTGTGAGGAAAATCTGTAAAGCTTCATGATATCATTTCAATAGAACTTTCTGTTTTATTAGCAAAATCAGGATATCTAAGATTAATTTTCTCATCACTTCATCCTATTGTTGATTGTTTTCCTATAACAGAACGTCCATTATTCCTTTCTCATTTTTCTGCATAAGATCAGAGTTGAAACTCTTACAGACCTGGCAGCCATGTTCATGCTTCACATTGTTACGGTCATCTCGTTGATATGAAGTCACATCACAGCACTTATCTGAAGGCATAAAGGTCCAGTCCTTTTGTCTTTCTTCTGTTTATCCTCAGATGCATCCACTGTAGCGTGATCTTTGCTGACGTTGCCGCTCTCAAGTCACACACCCAGGGTTCCCACTGTGAAATCTTCTACAAATGCCCTATCTGCCCCATGGCCTTCAAATCTGCCCCGGGTACTCACTCCCACGCCTACACTCAGCATCCGGGGGTGAAGATCGGAGAGCCTAAGTGAGTCACGGGTTTATTGTGTATGCATTCATTTTCAGAAAAAGATTAACGTAAATGCTGATTTATAACTAAAAGGTTTGCTTAAAACTTAATATTTTTTAATAAATAGAGCACAGATTTAAAGTTTATTTAAATAAGCGAGACCAGTCGGCTCTTTTACCCCTACTGACATGTTCTGTTGCCCAAACAGTGACAGAGTAGAAACCAAATCGTCCACAGTGTCTTGTAGATGTGTTTATTTTTTTCCACAGTAATCAGCAAGCACTTGCTAATGAAAAGAGCAGGTGGCTCCTTTGTGGTTCGGCGTGACGGTCAGGAACCGTAATCGCACCTCGACTGAACGAGGCTTATTAAAGACCTGTGAAATGTGTATTGACTTTCGATGTAACTGCTGAGTGAACGTCTTTCAATACTTCCATTAATATATTCCTCTGTATAACAGATGTGACTGTGATTGAAGCATATCCGGTCCGACCGTATTTGTTCACACGTCATCGTATCCATGCTGTAGCGCTAGCTTTGTTTAACGTTCTGTTGTTGCGTTACGAGTCTTCTGTTAAGCGACATTTCGCACGTACGCAACTGTTTTCTCAAACAGTGCAGGAATAACAGAAACTTTAATTATTATTTGTTATATAATTACCAAGCGCTGAATTAACGTCCTAATAATAACCCGGTCCTGCAGCCGAGAACTGACTGAAATAAAATTCATTTAATTTAATTAAACATTTAAAACAGTCTTTAATAATTAATAATGCTGAAATTTATTCTTTGTTACACTTCCACTAATATGATTAATATAAATTAAACTGACAGTAAGAATTTAACATTTATGGAAGGAGTCTCCAGTATCAGAGGTAAAGAGGCAACTTTTTACCAACATCCCAGAATATTAAACATAAAACATAAAAATAATACAATTAATAATTAACTGCAGGGACTCAATTAGTCATTTTTATGCTGTAGTATATTAGGAATTTACTATTTACAATTAGCAGTTATGGGGTTTTACGTCATTATTTTGCTGTATCATAAAAATGAAATAAGATGCTAACATTTATGGAAGGAGTCTCCAGAATCAAAACTCCAGCTGTCAATTTTCCTTTGCATTTTATTGACTTTTCTCCTGTAGCATAACTTGGACATTCCAGAACAATGAACATAATTAAAACATTAAATAATGAAAAAATAAATAAAACAACACATAATGCTGATTATTTTCCTGTAAAAGCATGGCATGATGTTTAATCATTAACAAATCTAACATAATAACATAACATTTTTTTGTAGGTTGATCTACAAATGCTCCATGTGTGATACCGTCTTCACGCAACAGATTCTTCTATACACACACTTTGACCAGCACCTTTCCAGTCAGAAAGTGTCTGTCTTCAAGTGTCCAGACTGCTCCATGCACTACGCCCAGAAGCAGCTCATGCTGGATCACATTAAGGTGATGATGAAGATTTTCTGGACACCAAAAACATTTATGGCATTTGGCAGGTGCACTTATCCAGAGTGACTTACAAATTAGCATTGAAGGTGGCTGAAGAAGCCCACAGTGGTAAATTGTTGGTGCTGGGATTTAAACTCATGACCTTCCAGGCCAAGGTCTAATGCTAAAGCACTGAGCTACAACCTCTCTACTAATAGATCTTATTTTGCAGATCATTTACAACCTATGTCCTAATCCTCTGTTCTTTCTTTACAGTCCACACACGGGACACTGAAGAGCATCGACGGTCCCCCGAACCTCGGCATTCATCTCCCACTCAGCAGCAAGCCCATCAACTCCCTGACCCCCAACTCCAACAGCAAAGACTCGTCTCCTCTAAACAGTCAGGAAAAAATGGACAAGAAGCCGTCGTCTCCTGTGAAGAAAAGCGCTAACGGGACCAACATCCACACTAAGGGTGTCTCGTCGTCTGTCTCGTCCTCGTGTCCTGGGTGGACGTGTAAGGAGTGTGACCGTCTCTTCACACAAAGAGAAGTCTTCATCGCTCATATGAAGAGAGAACATGGGAAGGTAATGAGGAAATCTGTGGAATTTCGTATTAAATAATCAGTAAAATAATCTACACTATTGTGGCTGAATTATTTGGACACCTGACTTTTCCTGCGATATCTGCTTCCACTTCAAACTGTTCAAAATTGGATGCAGGAGCAGGACATTTTTTCTTAAACTAAAAGTCCCAAACCTGTTCCCATGACAATGCACAAAGCCAGCTCCATGACAATATGCTTTCCATGGGATGGAGTGGAAGACCTTCTTCTATAGAGCTCCAAACCTACTGAACAATGAGTGTGACTGCACCCCAGGCCTCCCCACCTCAACTCACCTCACCTCACCTCACCACACCTCACCTCCATCAGTACCTGACATTACTAACACCCTTGAGGCTGAATGAATCTCCACAAATCTTCACAAAATCTAGTAGAACATCTTCCCAGAACAGTGGAGCTTATTATAACAGGACATGAAGACGGAATGCAGAATAAGAAGCACATATCAATCTATGGTCAGGTGTCCACAAACCTTTATCCATATAATGATTTATTTAGTATAATTAATAGGAATAGTACGAGAAGTTTCATCTTTACCTCTGATTGTTACAGTACACTGACACTGGAGACTCCTTCTATAAACGTACCATTAGCACATTTATCTTCTGCAGAATACTTTCACACACACGTTCCTTAACTTCTACATCACATTGTGTGCAGCTCAAACATGTCACAGATTGTCAGGGCGGTTATATAACGGATCGGCGCGTGTAATTTGCGGCAATCAAAAATCAACAGTGATAAGAGGAAACACGTGACAACAATTCGCGTTGATTCCTCCCGCTGAACGTGGATGTCAAGTGGACGCCATGAGGAAATAATGGCTTCTAAATGAACAGTTCAGGAGGATAATATGAGGCCTTTAAAGGGAAATAACCCACTTTGCCCCGGGATTAAGCGAGTCGTGACGCGGGGGCTGATGAGTTTTAACGCGCGGCGAGGCGGTCGTAGCGCAGACGTCGTCTGGGGGAGGGGCTGAACAGCGGGGAAGGTTTATTGTTGTCACAAAAACAAATTCACAAGTGTTTTTATAAACGATACAAAGGCAAGCGATTAAAGCCGTACCTACTGTGAACATTAATCAGACGTATTATTTCCATGTTTTGTTTTGTACAATTGTCCTTTTAAGCGTAATCCATGTTTTAAACAAAACTTTTCCTTTTTTCTCTTTTCTTTCTCTCTGCAGCAACTGAAGAAACATCCGTGTCGACAGTGTGACAAGTCGTTCAGTTCTTCACACAGTCTCTGCAGACACAATCGGATCAAACACAAAGGTGTTCGGAAAGTTCACTCCTGTCCGTGAGTACCGACGAATTAGTACATTTATCAATTTAAGCCGAATAGGCAAAAATATTGGGACACGTGACTTTTTCAATCACGTTGTTTTTCTCAAACTATTAGTGCAAAGTTGGCACACAATTGTAGAGAACGTTTTGGTTAAAATTTTCCCTTCAATTGAACCAGGAGACCCATTTTTCAGTTCCAGCATGACAATGCTCCTGTGCACAAAGCCAGCTCCATGATGATCTACTTTCCATGGGTTGGAGTAGAAGATCTCTCTCTATCGAGCTCTAAACCCTATTCAACACCTTTGGGATTTTTTTAAGTCCAAAATCAGAACCAGTGATTTGTACTGGATGTAAAAGATCAACACAATGAGTCTGCAGGTTTACGTTGACGAAATGTATTAGTTCACGGATTTTATTTTAGTTACATTTCTCTTTGAGACGATTTTGGAGACTAATTGCTATTACTAAGATTATAATCATGAGGCCTTGGGGTATCATGGGGTCTTAAATTCAGTCTTGGGAAGAAAGTGATAAAGCAAGTCGTAAAACACAACAACGATGATGATGATGATGATGATGATGATGTTGATGGAAAGTTATGATGATGTTTTGTAGTAACACACTGTAACAATCATACTCTTTAATAAACTGAGGCTTGTGTGCTGATTTCCTCCCGTAGCCACTGCCCCGACTCCAAATGCACTTTTACCAAGAGGCTGCTGCTGGAGAAACACATCCAGCTGATGCACGGCATTAAAGATGTGGAGAGGAAGGTGGGGGTGGAGTCCAGCAGCACAGAGGAGTGCACTGTTAAAGACCAGGTGATTACAGAAGCAGATACAACAAACCTGCCTTTCCCTTTTACCTTCCTGTTAATATTATTATTATTATTATTATTATTATTATTATTATTATTATTATTATTATGAGCAGTATTATTCTATTCACAGTGTTTCTGCCTAAATTATTAATTTCTATAATAATAATAAGAAGAAGAAGAATCATAATAATAATAATCATAATAAATATATAATTCATTGATATAACTTATATAAAGCCTTTATTACTCTCATTATGTCTCCACGTAACCTCACCTTCAGTGGGAAGAACTAAAACTGAAAAAATAAAACTGTAGATTAAAAACAAAAGAAAAGTCTAATAATTAAGATGTGCGTAACCCGACTCTGAATATGCAGAACTTTCCATAACTGTTGGACTCTGAACAATGTCCTGGTTTGTGTGAGCAGGTACGGCGTCCCAAACGAAAGCTGAACTCTGACGGCGAGGACGCCGAAGAAGAAGAGGAAGAAGAGGAGGTGGAAGAAGTAGCAGAAAAGGAAGAGGTTCGACGTAAGGGGATACCTGGCCGGAAGCGTACGTCCTCCTCGTGCCCTCAGCCCTTGAAGAAGCTGAAGGTGAGCGTTGTAAAGACTCAACGGTGCGCCGTGTGCAGCTTCTCCACCACCGAGCTGCCGCTTTTCCAGAAGCATCTCCCGTCGCACAAGACGGACGGCTCGTCGCACCAGTGCACTGAGTGCGGCCTGTGCTACACGTCGCGCCACTCGCTCGCGCGACACCTCTTCATCGTGCACAAGATGAAGGAGCCTCCGAGCGCCGAGCAGCAGGAGAACGCTCCGAACGTTCCGGATACGCAGTGCAGGGTGTGCGGAAAAACGTTCGACACCGAGCCGGCGTTAAACACACACATGCGCACTCACGGCATGGCCTTCATCAAATCCAAGAGACTGCGCGTAGCCGAGAAGTGAGACAGAACCACGTCAGAACCGCGTTCGAGACCAAACCGACCTCCAGACAGATTAAGAGGAAATGCAGAAAAAAACAGGGAAAGTTCCAGGGAAAAAAGCACGGCCTTAAATATGCACACGTTGTTGTTTTTTGTTGAAATGTGCAAACGCGGACCACGGAGACCCGGTTCTGCGTCTCGCTTCTGCGTCTCGGTTCGCCACACGTACATCCTCCATCTCTATAAATACACATATATATGAGAAATGTATAAATATAAATAAGCACACTTGTGTGTTGGGGGATATGTAATATATTGAAAGTGGAACTACGTGTAATTTAAATATCTACGAGAAACGCATTTTGTACACTTTATGATAGATGTTTGTATGGATGTTCTGATAGATCTTTTATACGGCAGAAGTTTTATTTTCTATTCTATTAGACCCCGTCTCGTCGCCTTCTTTCTGCAGCTCAGAAAACTCAGAATTGGCTTAAAGGACGTTGTAGACAGACGTGTACGGTATTTGCAAAGCTTGTGTCATCAGTCACCTCGTGAAAAACATTTTCACATTTCAGAAAATATCTCAAAAAATTCGGATTGTCACCTGAATACCTCCTGCTGTACAATTCAGACTTCAGAATTTAGACCAACTGCCCAAGTTGAGCCTCTTTGTATGGAGCGATGCCCAACTAGATTTGTCATCCAGAGTCCATGAGTAAAATAAAGCATCATTGCAGGTAAAGTTCTGTTTTAAAAGCTCGATTCTGCGCATCTTACATTTTTTCTGAATCTGATGTTCACATTAGTTGCGAATTATCCACGTCTCGTTCACACCTCCGAGGTTGTCCTCCGAGATTTTTCTCGAGTATCTAAAACAGAGATCTTCAACTGGATCCACACTCTTCCTTTCAAAATACATGTTTTATTAATGTTCTTTCTGTCTGTGTGTGAGATGTAGATGATTTTATTTCAACAAATTTAAAACCTCCAATTTGTGTTCATTTAAAAGGCTAAAGGTGTGAAGGATAAACAGAACCAGCACTCGTCTCTTTGCCACACTAATAGAAAGCGTTCAGTTCATTCATAATTTCATCTAAAAGTAGTGATTGGTCTCAAAATCAGGAAAATATTTCTTATCTGACATCAATCAAATATCGCCCTCAAATGATGATGTTTTACAGCCAGAACATATATTCCAGTACGGCATGTTGTGGTTACATAAAACTATCAGAAAATTTAACCCAACTAACATTAGAGACCATATCACAAGGGCACAATTTTTATAACAAGCTCCGCCCACTGTTTTTACATCAGACGTGTGAATTCTGCAGTGTGTGAAGATATTTATGTATTAAATCCTCACTGTGTGCGTAACTCAACTCTGAATACCCTCAACTAGACACCAACCAGACACCAAAAACATTTCAATACATTTCTCTTTGTTTCTTCTGGTCCCAGTTGATTTTCAAGATCTTTCAGATTTGTATTTATTATTAACACAATACAGATGATGATTTCGTATTGAGGGGTTTCCCCCCCCCCCCTGCTTTTTTTTCAGCTTTTCACCATTCCGAGTTTTTTCTCTGATTTTATTTCCTTTATTTTTTTATTAATGTATTATTTTTTTATTGTTTGCTTTAATCAGGACCTTCTGAAATACAGACGCAGGGCAAAACACTGCATTGATGGTATGTTTTAGTACTTTTTCTGTTCTGCCCTGCTGTTTCCACACATTTCTTCTTTGCTCAGCTGCTCATCCTTTAATTTGCTTTGCAAAATTCGATTTTCAACAAGGAGAACGTGTCTATAAACGTGAAACTGGAATGCTTTTTTCCAAGCTGTTAGCCGTTAGCTGGTGAGATACGTGAGATATTGTATAAGCAAATACTAACAATAAAAAAATCCTTTATTCCTGAGATACATTTGTTCAGGATTCACACACAAGACACAGGTTGGATGTATTTATTTGTTGTTTAGTTTTTTTTTTTACTTTTTTGGATAAATGAACATTTGTGAGAAGCCGTTTGTTTGTGCATGAGAGATGTTTTACGATGGTCGTTTCTTAGGCTGTCTTGCTGCTGTTCTGTAGAATCGTCCGATGTTTGTGTAAAAAAACACATAAATAGTTATTGTCAATAAACAATACGGAATACAAACTGTCTCCTGGCATCATCAAGCATGTACAGATAGCACAGATTGTTCACATGGTCAAGCGGTTGATGGAATTACATTTATTTTTCTAAAAGATCATTTTATTTTTTATTTATGTTTATTGTTTTTCATACTTAGATATAATTGATGTATTAAAGGTCCAACTTTCAATAAAACTTTCAAAAGGTACAGATAAACAAGGAGGCAGATTCGGTAATGATGCAAAAGTGACGGAGCAGATCAGGTAACCATTATGACACTTATATAAGATTTGGTTATGATAGTTATAAAGAGGATGCTGATTGGGTAACAATAATGACATGGATGGAAAGTTTGGTTTTAGCAGTTATATAAGAAATGCAGATCAGGTAACAACAATTACACAAATGGAAGTTTTAGTCACAGTTACACAGAGGATGCAAAAAGGGTAACAATAATGACAGAATGAGGTTTTGGATATTACAGTTATACAGAGAATGCGAATCATGCAACTATAATGACACTGATGGAAGATTTTTATTACAACAGTTACACAAGGGATGCAGATCAGGTAGCAACAATGGCATATTATGGAAAGTTTGATTTTCACAGTTACACAGGGGATGCAGATCAGGTGACTGTAATGGAACAAATAGATGTTTTAGTTCAAACATTTGCAGAGGAAATGCAGATCAGGTAACAACTCTGGCACAAATGGAAGTTTTGGCCTCAGAAGTACCACACAAGGGTTACAGATCAGGTAACGACAGTGACATGGACGACTTGGTTGTGTAGTAAATAAGAGCTCCTGACTAGTGGAAGGGAATAGAAGTCCACTAGATGTTAATGTGTTTGACCAAATTTGGTGAAAGTATTTCTTGTTAAATATACAGATAATATTGCAGGTCAGAGTTCATTTCAGACTGAATACATAAACATGCCTTGAAAACACAGGTGTAACCGAATCGCTGACCTTTGTTTCCGTGAAACATCGATTTGCATGCAGAATTGAAAGATCTCCAGCCTTCTGTAGTCACATATCCTGTCCTTGTTATTTAAATGTGCTCCATCATAGCCAGCCTGAATGTGAAGATGCTGCAGGTCAGAAAGACCACCGTCCTGTCAACCCTCTGCCTCTTCCTCTGCTCCTGCACGTGGACTGCATGTGGACTCAACATCAGCACCAGATGTGCTCAGGATGCTCTGATGTTTCTTACAGAATTGAACAGGAGTCAACCAGAAAAATATGCAGTGCTGAGTAAGTCATCGACTCATCTATAACCTGCTATAATGTCCTTATGATGGTTATTACATGATAAATGAACTGGTGAGAGGGTTTTCTTCTAAAAAGAAGAATTTTAGACATTATTAGTGCTTATTGGTCAGTCTAACAATATATTAATATTTATTTATTCAAGTTTTTTAGTATTAAGTCACAATATATCAGGTGTCCAACCCATGTAAAGCAGATTTTTATGAAGCTGGCTTTGATGCCTTCAGCTTTGTGTTAACAGTTCAGGAAGAATTACATATAGCTGGAAAAGTTGGTATAATTATAAAAATAACAGTATGTATAATTAAGCAAATTGATATTATTGCAATGT
>NC_060898.1:977500-1012500 GCF_014805685.1 Silurus meridionalis | reverse complement strand
AGCGATAAACATCCGTTCCCTCAGACTGCAATTTAATTTGCCCTTAAGAGGTCAGAAATCTTCATCAGTAACTCTGACTGTTACAAAGCACTGACACTGGAGACTGGTTTTATGTGAATGAGCTGTTGCTATAGAAACCATAAAGTATCAGAACGAGCACATTATGAGAAATATGCACTACACTACCGTGCTGTGTTGTGTGTGCTGTGTTGTGTGTTGTGTGTGCAGTGTTGTGTGTTGTGTGTTGTAGATAACAGGAAGAGATGGAGAGCGTCGATGGAGAGAGATCCTCTGTACGTGGTGTCCTTCAGTGGACCGGTTTATCTCGCTGTCGATACTTTTTTATTACTCGGGTAAGAAAACTGGAGGGAATTCAGCACTGAACACTACACAATATCAATGTCACTGCATTTAACTTTTTTTTAACTTATTTTTTATTTCTTGTATTTAATTAAATTGTATTTTATTTTCACAGTGGACTCCTGAGTGCAAAATCTTTCCTCAGCTGCATCCAGAAATCAGACGATAAGATGAGCCTCCGACTGATCGCTCACTTCCTGTTTAGGAGGTTCAAGAGGTTTGGAATATAAAAAAAAACAAATAAAATATTATTTAATTATATTAATTATTTATTTACATCAATACTATTTAAATTTATAATACAATTTAATTTAAAAGCCCTCTTGGTAAAAATAATTTTTGTATAAATATAAATATTTATTAGCATATAAAAATAAACTTCATTTTTATATTTTACTTACATTTTCTTTATTTTAAATATTTTGTATAAAACAAATTTAGCATGGTTCTTTTAAAAAATAAATATTAATGAATTCATGTGCTTATTGTTATTGTTAATGTGTTCATCATGAGTGTGTGTGTGTGTGTGTGTGTGTGTGTGTGTGTGTGTGTGTGTGTGTGTGTGTTTTGTGCGTGTTCAGAATCCAGCCGTTGCACCTCTTCATCGTGTGTGCGATCGTTGCTCTATTCTCATTTCTTCCCAAAAGTCCATTCTGGTTCATGGCTGAAGATCAAACGCTGAACTGTAAAGAGTTCTGGTGGTCCAACCTTCTGCTCATCAACAACCTGATCACCATCACACACACGGTACATAAAAAAACACACACAATTTAATTTATACCTGTAAAATTTTGATGTAGGTCATGCTGGAGCAGGTTTGGGTCTCCTAAAGTAAACATTTTATGCTCCTGCATCCAAAGACATCCTGTACAATTGTGTGCTTCCAACTTTGTTCTACAAGTTTGGTGGAAAAACACATATCAGGTGTCCGAATACTTTTGTCCTTATAGTGTATCAGTATAAATATGTTCTTGTTTATTTAAAGTGTGCACCATGGACCTGGTACCTCTCAGTCGATTTCCAGTTCTACATGATGACTCCATTCCTAATTTTTCTCCACAGACTGTGAGTATGATTTCAACCAGTGACGGGTCCTGTATTTGGTACCTGGGCCTTCAATACAATACAAAAACGCAATATAACAACATGTGACATTACAGAGAGACGTTTCACATCTGGAGGTGAAAACCATTTTACTAAATCCACAAACCCAGTTAAGACTCCAAACCTCTACACTACAACCACAACTGTGCACCTACAACATCTGGAGCAGTTTAGAATTGATATTTATCTAATAATATGACAAAAACATTCAAAATGTAAATAAAACACAACCTACTCACCAGAGATGCACACTCATAATGTGCAGCGCCCCCCAGAGGCTGTAATCCAGTGGTACCGCTCTTTCCCAGGCTGAGACACGCTAGATAGCTTCAGGGTTGGACGACCTCCTCACCATGTCTAGCTTTTCTAGAATTTTTTTTTTTTATGTCTGAGACCAAATCAATTTCTCTTCCTGCATAGGCATAAAAAAATCTATCTCAGATGTATGAACGTGTGCAGAGCTACACACGTGTTTTACCAGTCAAACTTGGCTGTAACAGTTTCCCTCTGACCAACCAATCAGAGGACGGAACAATGCTGACGCTATTCTGGGCCAGTGATCTGCCCTGTGATTTCCCACAACACACCCTGGATCATGCATCTGTAATGTGTATTTCACTTAGATAAAAATCACAACCTCGATACTGATACTGGCGTCTACACGTGATGCTGGGTGAAGGAAATAACCCAGTTTATGTCTGTCAATAACATAAAAACATAACACACTTCTTTATAAGCACTGCAACCTGCCTATTCCATCTATTATAGTATATTACTTTAATCACAGGAATAAGCACGTGTTTGTGGGCGTGGCCTTCGCTCTGTTGGCGATGTCGTGCGTTTCCAGTTCTCTAATCACCGCGTTTCTGCACTTACCTGTTCACCAACCCACAACTCTGTGAGTAAACCTCACTGTTATTTACTGAACACACACACACACACACACACACACACACACACACACACACACACAAATAGTACATACAATTACATAATCAGGTGTCCACAAACTTTTGGCTATCATCTTCTTCTTCTTTCGGCTTCTACCATTAGGGGGCGCCACAGCGGCTCCTCCGTCTCCATCCCCCCCCTGTCCTCTACATCTGACTCTTTCAAACCAACTACCTGCATGTCTTCCCTCACCACATCCATAAACCTCCTCCTTGGTCGTCCTCTTTTCCTCCTTCCTGGTGTCTCCATCCTCAGCTTTCTACTACTGATATACCCCATGTCCCTCCTCTGCACATGTCCAAACCATCTCAATCTCACCTCCCTCACCTTGTCTCCAAAACGTCCTACATGCACTGTCCCTCTAATAAACTCACTTCTAATCCTGTCCATCGTCGTCACTCCCAACGAACATCTAAACATCTTCAGCTCTGCTACCTCCAGCTCCACCTCCTGTCTTTTACTCAATGCCACTAATCCATACAACATCTCAGGTCTCACCACAGTCCTATAAACTTTCCCTTTCATTCTCAAACTTTTGTATAATTTTATATTCATAAAATATATTCATTACATTTGACATTATCGCATATATAATTATTTAAATTATATTTGACTGAATTTATTTAAATAAATTATTTTTATTTCAATTATATTTGGTTTTATTTTTTCTGTTTTTCCCCTCAGTGAATCTGAAACCTACTTTGAATATTATTACAACAAGCCGTACACCAGACTGGGCCCGTACCTGCTCGGCATCCTCGCTGGGATTTACATAGTGACCAAGAAAGAAGATCTCATAAAGCACCGGGTAAATACTGAATAAATACGGAATAAATACTGAATACATACAGAATTAATACCAAACAAAAGTACAGAATAAATATAAAATTAAAACTAAATAAAAACAAAATAATTACCAAATAATACAGAATAAATACAGAATAAATACAGAATTAATACAAAATAAATACAGAATGAATACAGAATAAATACCAAATAATTAAATAATAAATACTGAATAATATCAAATGAATACTGAATAATGCAAAATAACTACATAATAAATACATTGCAGAATAAACACCAAATAAATACTTAATAAATACCAAATAAATGATTTAGTTGATTCTCCTCCTGATCACTAGAGGGTGTGCTCACTCACACTTCCGGATGTCTGTAATGACGTCCAGCTGTTTGTGCACAGCTGTTTGGTGTTCTGCTGATTAGTCACATGTTTATAAGCTCAGTGTTTTCTAAGAATGTTCTCAGTGTTGTGTTTGTGTGCGCAATTTATATTTTCTTTAAAATGTGCAGTTGTTTGAATGAATACATGCAAAAACTCAACTGGAAATAATGTAAGAAGTAGATAAGAAGGTTTATGGATTTACTAATGGAGAAATATTTGTTGTTTTCCTCAGTGGCAGGCGGCTGCTGGTTGGCTCGTCTCGCTGTCCATCATGGCCCTGATTGTGGCGTTTGCTTACATGCTGAGGGGTCAGGGGTCACCAGGTCATGCTGTCTATCAGGGGCTCCATCGCTCATTGTGGGCTCTGGCTGTGTCCTGGATCATCATCGCCTGTGAGGAGGGATACGGAGGTACGAGCAGCGAGAAAAGTAGTCCAGATATAATCCATCAGAATACACAGAAACCTAAAGAACCCATAGAAAGCCCTACTACCAGTTCAATCACCATATCACCTTCCCATCACCCCGTGTGTGTGCTGCAGGCTTCGTGAAGAAGTTCTTGTCCATGAGTGTGTGGGTTCCTCTGTCCAATATCAGCTTTGCCTGCTACCTCGTCCACCCTCTGCTCATCTTACTGTACAACTTCAATCAGCAAACTTTAATCCACTACACAGACCTCAACTTCGTAAGTGTCTGTGATCAAACATCTGGAAAATCAATTCAATTAATTGTTAATAAATTATTATGCAGTCAAAATTAAAAAAGTGAAGGTTTTAGTAGTAAAAGAAACATCAAAGTTCACGTGAGAATTGTATTCCTGCTTGCTTTTTTCCTGTAATGAAATTCAGAATTCTGTAGTTTTTACATCCAATTATTTGTTTTGTAAATGTAAAATTTCAATATTTCTTTTCATATGTAATTGTTACACAAGCCTGAGCTCTGTTTCTCTCTCTGCAGTTCTATCTGTTCCTCGCTCACTCGTTCCTCACTGTGGTTTTTGGGTGGGTTCTCAGCATGTTGATTGAGAAGCCGTATCAGCTCCTGAGCTCAACATAAACACACCAAACCCAAACATCGCACAACTGCATTAATGTCAGAGAGCTGAATTCTGTACAGTGTAGAGATGTGCACATTTTAATTATATATATATATATATATATATGTGTGTGTGTGTGTGTGTGTGTAATAGAGAATGTTGTTGTGTTATGGAGAATGTTGTTGGTGTGTGTGTGTGTGTGTGTGTGTGTGTGTAATAGAGAATGTTGTTGTGTTATGGAGAATATTGTTGTGTGTGTGTGTGTGTGTGTGTGTGTGTGTGTGTGTGTGTGTGTGTGTGTAATAGAATGTTGTTGTGTTATAGAATATTGTTGTGTTATGGAGAATGTGTGTGTGTGTGTGTGTGTGTGTGTGTGTGTGTGTGTGTGTGTGTGTAATAGAGAATGTTGTTGTGTTATGGAGAATGTTGTTGTGTGTGATGGAGAATGTTGTTGTGTGTGTGTGTGTGTGTGTGTGTGTGTAATAGAGAATGTTGTTGTGTGTGTGTGTGTGTGTGTGTGTGTGTGTGTGTGTGTGTGTGTGTGTAATAGAGAATGTTGTTGTGTTATGGAGAATGTTGTTCTGTGTGATGGAGAATGTTGTGTGTGTGTGTGTGTGTGTGTGTGTGTGTGTGTGTGTGTGTGTGTAATAGAGAATATTGTTGTGTTATGGAGAATATTGTTGTTGTGTTATGGAGAATGTGTGTGTGTGTGTGTGTGTGTGTGTGTGTGTGTGTGTGTGTGTGTGTGTAATAGAGAATGTTGTTGTGTTATGGAGAATGTTGTTCTGTGTGATGGAGCATGTTGTTGTGTGTGTGTGTGTGTGTGTGTGTGTGTGTGTGTGTGTGTAATAGAGAATGTTGTTGTGTTATGGAGAATGTTGTTGTGTGTGTGTGTGTGTGTGTGTATAGAGAATGTTGTTGTGTGTATGGAGAATGTTGTTGTGTGTGTGTGTGTGTGTGTGTGTGTGTGTGTGTGTGTGTGTATAGAGAATGTTGTTGTGTTATGGAGAATGTTGTTGTGTGTGTGTGTAATAGAGAATGTTGTTGTGTTATGGAGAATGTTGTGTGTGATGGAGAATGTTGTGTGTGTGTGTGTGTGTGTGTGTGTGTAATAGAGAATGTTGTTGTTATGGAGAATGTTGTTCTGTGTGATGGAGCATGTTGTTGGGGTGTGTGTGTGTGTGTGTGTGTGTGTGTGTGTGTGTGTGTGTGTGTGTGTGTGTAATAGAGAATGTTGTTGTGTTATGGAGAATGTTGTTGTGTGATGGAGAATGTTGTTGTGTGTGTGTGTGTGTGTGTGTGTAATAGAGAATGTTGTTGTGTTATGGAGAATGTTGTGTGATGGAGAATGTTGTGTGTGTGTGTGTGTGTGTGTGTGTGTGTGTGTGTGTGTGTGTGTGTGTGTGTGTGATGAAGAATCTTGGTGTGTTGTTATTTGATGGAGTATGTTCCACAAAAGCTTCTACTTCAGTTTAAGTCTTTTCTTTGATGAACATCTCGTTCTGGAGCTCGTTCCACATGCATTGCTTCTCTTTGAGTCCTGTCACGGCAATAATGGGAAAAAATGTTTAGAAATTGTTTGGATTGATGTTTGGTGTTTAGAGACTGTACACTGACCCACATAATCAACCTGAAGAGCTCTTTAGCCTCAAGTGATTATAAATACAGTTTAACGCAAATTAACCAAAAAATTTTATTTTAAGAATTTGAGTATATGTTTGGTGATTACAGAATAATCCTGGAAAAGACGCACACAAAAACACAAACACACACACACACACACACACACACACAGCACAACACATAAGATGTAAAAAAATAAAATAAAAGTTTAAGTAAATGATTTAGAACTGCTGAAGTTTGTTTAGTGAAACTTCGCCCTCTTGTGGACTCTCTCGGTAGTTGCAAATAATTAAATTGTAGGTTATTTAGGAACATCTGGAATATTAAATAAATTAAACAGCAATGTGAATTACCTGGCTCTAAATTGACACACGTTTTTTCATGGCCAAATGTTTGTGGACACCTCATAAGATTGGTAGGTGCTTTTTGAACATCTTATTCCTCATATTTAGTCCACATTTGCTGTTATAATAAGCTCCACCCTACTGAGAAGATGTTCCACTAGAATTTGTGAAGATTTATTAAGCTACAAGGGTGTTAGTAAAGTCAGGTACTGGTGTAGGTAAGATGAGGAGGCCTGGGGTGCAATAGAGTTGGAGTTCTATAGCAGGAGATCTTCCACTCCAACACATGTAAAGCATGTCTTCATGGAGCTGCTTTGTGCACAGGGGTATTGTCATGCTGGAACAAGTTTGGGGTCTCCTTGTTCAAGTGAAGGGGAAATTTCATGCTCCTGCATCCAAAAACGTCCTGTACAATTGTGTATACAACCATATGGCTGGAAAAGTCTGAACCATTGACATAAAGATTTGTCCAAATTGTCGAGTGAAGCTGATGTGGGAGATGATCTACAGAAACAACACTCTGAAAGTCACTGTGTATCATAAACGAGACTAAACGAGACACTCGAAAGGTTTTGTGTTTTGTTTTGATGTGGTGGAAAAACAGTTACAGTTCAGTTCAGAGGTTGGCCTGCAGGGGGCGCCAAAAGTATTGAATTTCACACTCATCAGCTCATAATCTCCATGCTGCACAAAAGGAATTCTCATGGGTGGGAATTCTGATGAGATTCTAAAAAACACCCAGTCGATTAGTTAATTAATTGTCTTTTATTGATCCTTGAGCTCAAATTTCATAACGTTTCTAAAACAAATTAACAAAAAGAGACAAAAAATGTTTTTAAAAAAAGTGTGAAAATGCACCATGTGAATTTCCAAAATGCTTCTAAAGTGTTTGTTTAATAAACACAGCTTTGTTTTAAGCTCCACAACATTTCACAGAGAAGTGTAGATTCTGGGAAAAATTTGAAAAAATAAGGCAATAAAAATGATGGAAAATTAAACAGGCTAGTTGATACAACACACACACACACACACATGCACACACACACACACACGCAAATACACACACACACACGCACACGCAGAGTAAAAACAATCGGGTGTGTAATAAACATAATTACTGTTTACTGGTTGTTCAGAAATTGTAATTCTATTGCAATTCTGTGTATTTCAGTTCGGTCTCACGGCATTTCGTGATATCGTCACCAAATCCCTCTTTTTTTCGTGTCACTGAGGACGATTTTCTATGTGATTTATTTCAATAGGAAGTATTTTTCCTTCTTCTTCTGATTACCACGGACGCTGTATTGTTTTTTTTCTCGTTTGTTATTGTTTTTTAATCTTCAAGCGCCATTAAACAAAATTTAAGCAGGAGATTTTATCCTCGTTTATATTGCTTTATATTCGTCAGCGGTTCCTTCCAGTCAAAATACAGTAAATATATTTTCCGGGGGTAATAAAGGAGACTGCATTAATTAGAGACACACATTTATTACAGTAAAACCCCAAACAGAACATCAGAACAACAGCAGATCTTATTCTCTGATAAAAAATGGGGGAAAACAGAACTTTTGGCATTTCTGTCAGCATTACCCATGATCCCCCGCCCCTGTTGCTATGGAGACGGAGCCAGACGGAGGCAGTTGTGCTGAATGACACGAAAAAAGAGGGAAATTCGTGTCCATGAAAACGAGTCAATAGATTGAAGTTTGTGATTAAATGCCGTGAGACTGTTGTTTATTCTCACCAATTGGAGGTTCGCGAGATTCACCTTTGACCTGTTTTAGAGAATTCGTTTTACATTAGTTGATCTGATGCCGTTCACTCGCCTTCATAATTCACATTCAAGATTCATCTGCACAATTTATCCATTTAACAAACTAACAACAAAAAATGATGCACACAAGTGCCTCCGTGATGTGGAGCTTCAAGAAGTAGCTTTGAGAATTTCAGTCCTGATCTGAGAAACTGAAATCTAAACCTGAACTTCACTCGACTGCTGTTACAGAAAATCAATCAACACCTGCTGACCAATCAGAATCCAGATAAATCCTGCAGTTTAAATCCACACCACAATGAAAACGTCAGGTTTATTTCTTACTTCGTTTGTGCTGATGTTACGCAAACACACAACACCCTGTGGTGGAAAGGGAAATAGGAAACACACACACACACACACACACACACACACACACACACACACACAGACAGACACACACACAGCCCTGAGATGCCCAAACACAACGTACACATCCAGTTTTTCTGTTTGGAGCTTTTTAAAGGTGTGTAGTTTGTGTTTTCCTGCATCTGACGTGTTTGTGTTATTGTGCACTTGTGTTTGGATATAAACACAGGGTTCGAGAGCGGTACGGGTTCACAACACCACCTAAACAATATCAGCGGTTATGGACATGATATATGATATATCACCTCATAGACTGTCACATTTTCACCACAAAGCCAGTGTCATATATATACACTATACAGCCAAAAGTATTGGGACACCTGTCTTTTCCAGCCATATGTTATTCTTTCCTAAATAAAAGTTTGCCTTCACTTGAACTTGGAGACCCAAACCTGTTCCAGCATGACATTGCTCCTGTGCACAATGTTAGCTCCATGAAGATCTGCTTTACATGGTTTGGATGAAGTGAAAGATCTCCTGCTATAGAGCTGTAACCTCAACCATTTTCCACCCCAGGCCTCCTCACCTTCTCTCATACATCAGTACCTGACTTTACTAACACACTTGGGTTGAATAAATATCCACATAATCTAGTAGAACATCTTTTCAGAAGAGTGGAGCTCTAACAGCAAATTTGGACTCAATATGGAACAGGATGTTCAAAGAGAAGCACATGACAACCTTATGGTCAGGTGTCCACAAACATTTGGTCATGTAAAGTGTGTAAGAGTTATTTCTGAGCCGAGTAACTCGTCTTTTCTTTCTTAAATATTCCAGATGTTTCTTAACCCTTGAGTGGTTTTAGAATTCTTGGAACGAGATGTTCAAAAAGAAGCATATACCGATCTTATGGTCAGGTGTCCACAAACTTTTGGCCCTATAGTATAGTGTATGTGTAAGCAAACAAAGTGCTCTAGAGTCTGAGATCTTCTCTGGAGCTTCACTTTTCCACGGTTCAGGTTTTACTTCTCGTTCTCTTTACATCTTTATTCTGTTTTTATTTGTTCAGATTTGCTAACACTTAAAAGATGTGAGTGATTATTCACCTCTGCACAGGTCACATGACACACCAGCAGCACTGTTCCAGGTGTTGAGGGAAATTCCAAAGACGAGTCCGACTTCTTTACAGTGTTTTTTTAAATCAGACCTGGGATATGGAAATGCTCTGTTTCATACGACACACAAACACCAGGTGGATGGGAAAGTACACACACACACACGTACAAACACGCACACACACGCACACACACACACACACACACACACACTCGCACGTATAGACAGAGCAACATATAGGTGTGTGCTCGTGTACGGTGTTTGGATGTTTGTTTTGTTGTTTGTGTGTGTTTGTTGAAACACTATTAATCATGTTTTTATTTATATATATATATATATATTTTGTACATTGGTTCTGAAGTGTGTTTCTCTGTTAGATCCAGCGGTGATTCATCCTCTGTCGAATCGGAACAGAACCAGTCTGTAAAGCCGGTGTTGTCTCGGGGTCTTATTTGAAACCCAGTCAGACTCAGTGCATGTCAGTCGTCTGTAAGGGACCGAGAACCTGCGTAAAGGTTCATTTGGAGCAGAACCGTTTGAGTGAATTCATTTTAATAGATAAAGAGGAAAGTGAAATAGGGGTTGATTTGGAATAGAACCCATCTGTAAAGCCGGTGCTGTCTCATTTGAATTGAAACACAGCCGGATATGTGGTCATTAGTAGATGAAAGGGAAGGTAACGTAGGGGATGATTGTAACAGAACCCATCTGTCAGGATCGATACTGACTAATTTCTTATTTGAAACACAGCCCGACTGAGTGCTGATCTGTAAGTAAAGGAGAACCTGATTAAGGGCTGATTTGGAATAGAAGTAGATCTGAATGCTGATTAGATCTTTATGTATGAACCAGCAGGGCCGTTTCCAGGACATTATATTAAGGTGGTTTGTACGAATAATAGGTGGGCAAACAGCGATAGTGATCAATAACAAAAGGACTTGTTATTCTGATTTTAATATGTTCAAACAGTGGTAGCTTACATGATGGTGAAGACACACCAGTTCCCAGGTCTCCAGCCTGGTCGCGTGCGCTACCAGGAAGGATTAAATAAACAGCATACATTACAGATAGCACTCTTTGTGTAATTAGATCATATCAGCCGGGATGCAAGTGTCGTTATAGAAATCGCTAACTGCCTGAACTGGTGCTGAACCAGCCAGGAGATGGATCTGTTTTGGGGCACATGTTGAGGAGCAGTGCTTGTGGAGGATAAACTGAAATTAGCTGAAGCCTCTGATGGAGCAACACGAACACACACAAACAACTGTGTGACTGATCTGCACAACCCGCACAACCCGGAATCAAACACACAATCGTACTGACTTCACTGACTCGACTTGACTTGATGTGCTAACAGCAGCATTGCTACAGACATATACAGTGCAAGGTTTACTTTTAGGCTTAAAAAAAATGCACCACACACGTCAAGTAGTAACAGTAGTTGAATGAAGTGTAATCAAATTTAATGTCGGTTAAATGAGCATTCATTAGCTGCTGCGCAACAACCACAAACTTTCAAAAACAGCCAGTATGAAGTATTGTAGTAAAAGTAGTGTGAGGCGAGTGATGAAAAACTATTCTGTGCTGCTGGGGCAGTGCTTTTTCGGTAGGTGTAGGGTGGGGCTTTGGGTAGGTGAAAGGTTGGGTAGGTGTAGGGTGGGGCTTTGGGTAGGTGTAGGGTGGGGCTTTGGGTAGGTGAAAGGTGGGGCTTTGGGAAGGTGTAGGCCGGGGCTTTGGGTAGGTATAGGGTAGTGCTTTGGGTAGGTGAAAGGTGGGGTTATGGAAAGGTGTAGACCGGGGCTTTGGGTAGGTGTAGGGCGTGGCTTTGGGTAGTTGTAGGTGGGGCTTTAAGTAAGTGTGGGGTGGGGCTTTATGTAGGTGTAGGGTGGAGCTTTGAGTAGCTGTGGGGTGGGGCTTTGGGTAGTTGTAGGGTGGGGCTTTGAGTAGGTGTGGGGTGGGGCTTTATCTAGGTGTAGGGTGGGGTTTTGTGCACAGTTACAGACTCATCATTGTTCATTGGCTGTAGGCTGCAACCCAATCAAAAGTTAGAAATAATGCTGGTATTTTCTGTTATTTTTCCCTTTGGCTAACATAACGAATGTGTTGGTTAAGCCCACCCCGGCTCACTGCTGCCACCGGCCCTGTGAACAGGTCTGTCAGGTTCAGTGCTGTTTTTCACCTCTCATCTCCTCTCCATGTAATTTTGCAACGCCTGATCAAACACAGCGAGGGTGAAATTGGCGTCGTCCTTAGTGATGCACATCGGCGGCTGGATGCGGAACGTCTATGAAAGAACAAAAGGGTTGGGAAAAGAATATATGAATTCTATTTTATCTATATATTCAATTCTGGTTTCTAATCGGCTGAAAAAGTATTGCTTTCATCACTTTATTGGACTTTAGCCATGGAAACATTTATACTGTCCTTACCTGTCCATAAATCCCTCCTTTGCCAATCAGCACTCCCATGTCCTTAATGTCCTCTAGAATCTCAGCCATATCTCCAGGAGGAAGAGGAGCTAGACTCGCCTTAAACAAATAAACACAGAGACTTAAAATATAAATATAAAGACTACTCTAATTAACAATATGGAAAAAAATTTCTCTCCTGACAAACACAGGAATTACACAAATCTCAATCTAATCGTATCACCTAAGTAAATACGTTCAAATGTGGAAAGAGTTAAATTAGCTATAAAACTCCTACTGTTACACAGCTACATAAAGTCAATGTAAAATTACAGTAAAGTCACAGTAAACCTTTAGAAAAGTTACACTGAATTTGGTATGAAGTTACAGTAAACTTACAGTAAAGTTAAAGTAAAGTCATGTTCCACAGTAAAGTTACAGGATATTAGTGTAATTCTAGAGTAGAATTACAGCAATTTTACAGCAAAGTAAAGCTGAAGTAGTTCGAGTAAAGTCAGAGTAAAGTTAATGCAAAGCTCTAGTAGTTCAAGATAAAATATATCTTTAGAATGCTAGAAAGAAAATGCTAAAGTTTGCGTTAATTTAGTGCATATTTTGAGTAACGTTTGAGTAAATTTGTAAACAGAAGTGACAAAGTGTATTTCTTCTACTAAACAGTTTCCTCACTGGAATGTTGATGATGCAGCTTATGATGTCAGCTGACACCTGCTTAATTTTTAACAGCAGTTTCATAAACAGGAAAAAAGGCTTAGCACATAAACACACACACACACACACACACACACACACACACACACACAGATTATGTAGAGTTTAGTTTTAACATCAACAATGAAGACTCCATAAATCTTACACCTCCACCTCCACACAGAGAACAACAGTCAAATTCTCCACCTGCAGTTAAAGACGGCAAATCTCCATTATTCTGCTGTCTGGTAAATAAGCAGGACATGTTAGCATGCTATAAACATCTTGCAGAAATGGAGTCTCACTTTGTCTTTAACCATCTCCATGCCGATGTGCAGTCCTTTCCCCCGGACGTCCCCGACTATCTCATACTTATCTCGCAGTTTGGCGAGTTCCTTCAGCAGATGTGTTCCAACTACAGCACAGTTCTCCTGTAGCTTGTCCTCTTTAATTGTCTGATCTCACACACACACACACACACATTTGGAAACTGCACAAGCTATGTCGATCAGATGTAGTGTACCATGTATGAATTCACACATGATGCGATAGAACATGCATTATATTATTATTATATTGTGTAAAGATTATTATCATTATTATTATTATTATTATTATTATTATTATTATTATTATTATTATTAATCTAATGTACTCACGTCCAGCACAGATGAGGCGATGCTGCAGGCGAGAGGGTTTCCACCATAAGTGTTGAAGTGAAGACCTTCAGCAAAGGTACGTGCAATTTCTGCAGAAACATCAAACTTTTATTAAAGTTCCAGTAAAGCGTTTTTGTAAAATGACAATAATTAGTAAAAATTTACAGTGAATAAGTGTAAAGTTACAATAAAGTTACAGTAACGATTATGTAAAGTTACAATTTTATCTTTACTGTAACTTTAGCAAGTTACAGTACAATTAAAATCACTGTAACTTGACAGTAAGGGTTCAATACAGATATATGAACAATGTAAAGTTACAGTACAGGTGTAATAAAATTACAGTTCAGTTTGTGTAAATTTTTCTTTTAACAAACTTGAACTCACCCTTGCTCGTCACCACAGCCCCCATAGGGAATCCGTTAGCGATCCCTTTAGCCATCGTCACGATGTCAGGAAGAACGTTGTGCGTCTGAAAACCCCAGTAGTGACTTCCTGTGCGTCCAAAACCGGTCTGAACCTGACGCACAAACAAAATGTCCCAATCAGATACTCTTTATATGATAAAAACACACAAAACACATGCAACAGAACACAGAACTAGTAAAAAGAATGACAAAGAAGAGAACACTGAAGAAGGCGAAAAAGTGTCACATCTGATTTACAAAACCAATCTGCAAAAAGTTGGGACACTGGGCAAAATGTAAATAAATACAGAATGCAATGATTTGCATATCTCATAAATCCCATATTCTATTCACAATTAAACAAAAAAAAACATAAACTGAGAATATGAATGAATATGAGAATAAATGAATTGAATATGCACCATTTTATAAAAAATAAATAAAACCAATTCAAATTTGATTACTGCAACATGTCTCAAAAAATTCAGGACAGGGCCATGTTTACTTCTGTGTAGCATCATGTCTTTGGTTTGTGTACATCTGGGAACTGAGGAGAACATTTGCTGAAGTTTTGGAAATGATATCACATTTGAGTCTGATACAGGATTTTAGCTGCTCAACAGTTCTGGGTTTCCTTTGTTGTATTTTTCATTTCATGAAGCGCCAAATGTTTTTAAATAGTGAAAGGTCTCGACTGCAGGCACGTGGACTCTAATACCAAGTCATGCTATTGTAATAGATGCAGTATGCAGTTAGAATTGTTTTGCTCAAATATGCAACACAACCCTCCCCATTTTTCCAGACACTGAGTGCATTGGCTTGTGCAACCCTAATGACTGGGTTGTAAATGCAAAAATACATGAAAATAATAAATGGAACAAGGTGAAGGTTTGTACCTCATCAGCTATGCATAGTCCACCTTTCTCTCTCACCAGCTTGTAGGCTTCTTTAAGGAAGTTCTTAGGGTACTGGACGGCTCCTCCGACTCCCTGTAAAGGACAAAGAATGAACAGAAGTGATGTATTGATGTGATGTTCTATTAATTTCCAAAGTGCTTCATTCCCTTTATACCAAAGCACTTTGCTAACAGTCTCTATCAGCGCTAATAAAACTAACAATCGCTGAAATCTCACCAAGACCTTCTTAAGTTACAACTCTACCTGAAGTGCTGAGACTGGACACTCCTTCTATAAATAAATCAGCATGAGCAGTTTAGTTTATCACTGCTAACCTGAAGGGGTTCTCCAAAGAAGGCAGCAATACGATTGGGTACGCTCGTAGCAAAAACTTCCTTGAGCTGCTCAATGTACTTGTCGTTGGCCTGACACTGACCTGCGACACAACACAACCATAATAACACAAAATTAACTTTAATAACATCTGCTTCACGTCACATAACACAAATAAATGTACAGGTTCGAATACACATTTCATGTATTTTTATATATAGAAAGAGGCCAAGCTGAACCCCTGGACAGTTTAGTGTTTCTTTTACTTGTATTAACTCGTGTGTGTCTTTATAAAGATCATATGTTACTCTGTGTAAGCACTAATATGACCTTCGTTTCTCAGTATGATGATGTCAGTCATGTGGTGAAACGCAACTCGTTTTTAAAATCCAGGAAGAACGTGAATTTCCTGAAACAAAGTTAATGTTTTACAATGTAATAAAATCCAACCTTGTACTAAAGTCCAAACCTTTTACTGACCTTATTTCTGACACCCATTTAACTATTAAACTTTCTATTAAAAAGATGGAAAAATATAAATACATAGTGTTTGGCCAAATATTGGAACATGTGACTTTACCAGCCTCATCTGGTTCTTCCCCAAAACACAAAGATGGAGGTACACGATTGTATAGGACGAATAGAACTAAAACTTGAACTAGGAGACCCAAACATGTTTCAGCATGATGATGCCCCTGTGCACAAAGCCAGCTCTGTGAAGATCTGCTTTCCATGGATTGGAGTGGAAGATCTCCTGCCATAGAGCTCCAACCCTATTGGACACCTTTGAGATTAATGTGAACACTGACTGCACCCCAGACCTCCTCACTTTCTCACCTACATCACTACCTGACTTTACTAACACCCTTTTATTTTATTTTATGCATTTTATTTCAACGTTTATTTATATTTTATCAACATTTATGAATTATATTTATTGTTTTAATTATTATTAATAATTACAGTAATCCCCCGTTTATCGCGGTGGTTACGTTCAAAACCGCCAAAAATGCTATTGTATGTAAACAGTACTGTACTGTATTACTGTATTAACAAAAATATCATGATTATTGATATTTTTATTAATACATTTCATCATTTCAACATAAAACTCCATAAAAACAATTCCCTAAAAGTGTTTTGGTCTCTGCGAGAGAGGGGAAAATCAGCCAAACTAATCAGTTATGTGGCAAATGCAATTCTGCAATAAACCGGGGCGCCAGATTCCAACCGTGGTAAAGCGGGAGATTACTGTATTACTATACTAGTAAGATAACTAGTAGATTATCAAAATTCTATATTGTTGTAAATATTTTCTAAATACATTTATGAATAAAATGTAATTTATTCATCATTTGTCATTATGTATAATAGTATATTAATTTATAAGAATATTACAAAAAACATTATTATTTATTTAATATAGAATATATATTATAGAATATATCTATAAATCTAAACATTATGTAATACATTTACATTGATATAATAATTATTGTAATAAATATATAATATATTTAAAAAATGCAAAATTTAAATAATGCCAATGATTAATTGCCCCCATTTTTATTGTGACCTTAACAGTGTGTGTGTGTGTGTGTGTGTGTGTGTGTGTGTGTGTGTGTGTATATTATAAAATTCTGGTGCCTATCTTTTTACACTTATTGTCCTAAAGCTGCAGCCTGCGGTGGAATATGTGTAGTTCACTGTGACCTGGTGAATTATTTTACTTTGCTAAAAAAACTGTTAATGTGAGCGTGAGAGTGAAACTTTACAACAACAGTCAGATCTTCTGGACTTTCAGGTCACTGAGTGCAGCGAGAAGTTTTAAAGTTAATGTGAACTGCAAGTTAACGCAATGTTTAAACTACTGTCCAGAGGTATTATTAACGTGTATGTGTGTGTGTGTGTGTGTGTGTGTGTGTGTGTGTGTGTGTGTGTGTACCAGGAGTGCAGCTGCACTCTCTGAGTGTCTGGACAGGTGAGTCTCTGCAGTGACTCCCACCCCACGGCCCCCTGAACACATCTGGACACATGGTCTGCAATAGAAATCGATTATTAGATTGAATCAAAAAGTGATGGACAGAAAGTTGAAGGTCACAGTTCCATAAGTTTGTACATACGTTACAGCAGCCCAGGCTGGAGGGCACGGGATATTTATATGCAGTGTTTGAGGTCAGACCCATCATTAGTGGACTTCCACCATGATAGGAACCTCTAGGGAAAAAAAAAAACCAATAGAAATGACTTTCTCAAAGTATTCTATAAAATATAATAACAGGATCTGCAGTGACCTCAGAGTGATGGCATCAAAGTTTCCTGTATGTAATCTCGCCATCAGCAGAGCTAGATCATTGGCTTCAGAGCCACTGTTAGTCAGATAGACTACCTGGAAAAACACACACACACACACACACACACACACACACACACACACACACACACACACACACAAAATAAAAGTCTCTATATTAGGTGAACATTTTGTGTATTAATGTAATGGGGACACAGCTTGGTGTGTGTGTGTGTGTGTGTGTGTGTGTGTGTGTGTGTGTGTGTGTGTGTGTGTGTGCGTGTTTGTGTGTGTGTACTTTTAGAGGTTCAGGCAAATGTGAAACGAGTTTCTCAGCATATTCCTGGATCTGAGGATAAACATAAATAGCTGAGGTGTGCCACAGATGCAGCAGCTGCTTTTGGGCAGCTTTCATTACTTTTCTGAAACACACACACACACACACACACACACACACACATTGCAAATCATCATGTGAAATGACAATTAACTAAGAAGAAATGTGAATAATAATTGGTTTTGCATATATGCAAATTTGATTTAAATCTCAGTGGGTGTGGCTACCTGCTGACCAAGTTTCAAGTCTCTAATACTTTCAGTTCGTTCTGCATGGTTTATTAAATGGATAAAAAGAAAACCAATGACCCCTACAGTATAAGTCTTTCACCAATTCATCCATTCCAGCTGAGCCTAATGTGAAATTCTAAAGATATATTTGTATTTTGGCTTCCTGTCCTGGGTCTTTGTTCACCAGAGTGAATTTGTTAAACATCTAAATCAGTAAAAGCTTACGGATTGCAGTGTCCCAGGCTGACGGTGGCGACCCCCGCAAACATGTCAAGATATCGCGATCCGTCCACATCCCACAGCCACTGCATGAAACCGCGATGAATAAAAAGTGGCTCCTTGTAATACGTCACCTTCATGGTCATGCCATTACAGTTCATCTTCCTGATCTCCAGCATCCGCTCCTTACTCATTCCCTACAGAGATGAACTCTCACATTAGCGAAAAACAAGACACTGTAACTGGAGACTCCTTCCATAAATGTTACATAAATTCAATACAAAAAAACAGCAACATCTGTATGTTTTAAACAGAGTCAGTGAGCTCTGCTGCTTTACCTGGTACGTCTCAGGGGTAAAATTACACGAGGGCATCTGGACCCTCAGGTTCTTCATCACCGCCTCATGACTCAGCAAACCTTAACAAGGAAATATCACAGTCCATTTCTAACACTATTTTGTCTTCAGGTTAATTTGATGAAATTTTTTCTAAATAATTCTTATATTTATGTAAATCAGTGTCTAATTATAGTAATAAAATGCTTTTAAAAAAATAGGTGTAATGTAATAAACAGTTCAATGTCAACACTCTTTTCTTCAATGTTTTATATAAAGTAGGATTTTTTGTTTTCTGTTTTATTTAATGGAAAATATAAGCAGAACGCTGGTAAAACAATTCATAATAAATAATAAAGTTTGTTTCCTAAATTCTCAGGACACAAATCGGCGAGTCAGCACCGAAAATCAATGAGTCATCAGTTTTACAGATTTACAGCAGAGTCGACTCTCAATTTATTAAAAAAAATATACTAATAGGGATTCGAATCATTTAGTAAGGAAGTGATTTTTTTTTTATCTCTTTTGAAGTTTGGTCTCTTGATGACACATTCGGCTGAATAATAAAGAAAGAGTCGGTCAAAAGAGTCGATTCGTTCCTGACATTTGAAATCAGAGAATCGACTCCTTTGACTAACTCTTTATTTATTATTCAGCTGAATGTGTTATTAAAAGATCATTTTCTCCACTCTGTGCTGCTTCTAAAGGAAATAACACACTTCTTTTAGGTGGTATATTACAACATTGTGTTATCAGTGTGACCTTAGGAACTGTGGTGAAATCTATTTACACTTGTTTATATATAAATATATTAGGGCTGTCAAAATTAATGCGTTAATATGCATTTATGTTTGACCTTTTTTTTTTAAATATATAAATAAATAAGAGCCACAATTAAAACCTTTTTCACGTTCCTTTCTTTACTCAGATATAAATAATTTTTATTTCTTAATTATTTGTTTCACTGATGCACCAAGTCTCAAATCAAGCATCAAAATCCACCATGATGCAACACATGTGGCAATTAAAACCGTCCGTGTGGAAACATAGAAAAAGTTAAATTTGGAGTCCTGATGATGTACGTAATTTAAAACACCATAATTAATTTTAAACATTTGCAAGAGTATTTTTACGAGGTTCCATGTAATCTGAAATGTAAACAGAAGTAATTGGGAACCTGCTATTGCAATGTTCTTTTTTTCATGTGTCTAATAGACATGAACAAGTTCTTTGAGAAACATCTATGACGTGTAAAATATTGTCTTTAATGCTCTGTGTTGAGTTATTTCACTACTAATAAACATACATTATGTTGATTAGAGTAGAAAAGTATAGAAAACCTGAAAAGTATCAATTTAAGGTACAATAAGAACAAATAAAAATGTGTGATTAAGTGGCGATTGATCACGAGACAGATTACTCGTGACAATAATGCGTTTAATCGCAATTAAATATTTTGATTGGATAACAGCCATATATATATATATATATATATAATCACATAACCAAACTAATAAATAGTCATGTATTATACTATATATTGCACAACACAGTGCCCAAGTAAAGTGATATTATTTTTGTCATAGTTAGATGAAGCATAGTAGTTAGTAGTTCAGTAGTTCAGTAGTTTAGTAGTTTAGTAGTTAGTAGTTTAGTAGTTAGTAGTTAGTAGTTAGTAGTTCAGTAGTTCAGTAGTTAGTAGTTAGTAGTTCAGTAGTTTAGTAGTTCAGTAGTTTAGTAGTTAGAAGTTCAGTAGTTTAGTAGTTAGTAGTTTGGTAGCTAGTAGTTCAGTGGTTTAGTAGTTAGTAGTTCAGTAGTTAGTAGTTAGTAGTTCAGTGGTTCAGTAGTTTAGCAGTTAGTAGTTAGTAGTTAGTAGTTCAGTAGTTTAGTAGTTAGTAGTTCAGTAGTTTAGTAGTTAGTAGTTCAGTAGTTCAGTAGTTTAGTAGTTAGTAGTTCATTAGTAGTTTAGTAGTTAGTAGTTCAGTAGTTTAGTAGTTAGTAGTTAGTAGTTCAGTAGTTTAGTAGTTAGTAGTTTAGTAGTTTAGTAGTTCAGTAGTTCGGTAGTTTAGTAGTTTAGTAGTTAGTAGTCAGTAGTTCAGTAGTTAGTAGTTTAGTAGTTAGTAGTTTAGTAGTTCAGTAGTTCAGTAGTTTAGTAGTTAGTAGTTAGTAGTTTAATATGCAGTTTGGCAGTGAAATCTCTTTTATTTACTCTGTTAAAATTGTACAAACTCTGATATCATGTTGCTGAGAAATTCTCTGACGTAACATTTAGATCCATCTGAAGTTCAAATTGAAGGGACTTCAACATAAAAACACTCACCGCTCTGTCGGTGGAGTCGGAACACTGAACCGACTCGGTGTCCGGATCTCCTGGACCACAACGGCGCCTTCACCCGGGCGAAGATGTTATACATGCTTTAGAAGTAATCTCAACAGCTTTCTCAGTGAGGAAATGTGAGTATATGTTCTGTTAAACAGAATGGGTGGAGAAAAGTCCACTAATGATAAACAGGAGGAAAAAAGCTGTTCCAAAGGTGAAGAACCATCCAGACACCGGCTGGGGTGTTAAAGAGGCGACAGACCCTTTAGCTGTTTAAACTGGGACTGATCTGAAAATGAACACACACAGACATACACACACTTCTATTGTATCATAAAATAATGTTCTGTAGAACTTACAAAATCAAAAATTCATGCCGTGTTTCTGCTTCATCCAAATGTAGTAGATCAGATCTGTCTGGTGTCTGAATTTAGCTTTCTCTTATTTTGTGACATGTAATAGACACTCACAGGCAACCAGTTTAGCTTCATGGCTAAATGATCACACAGTCAGTTGGCATGTACACTGAACCCGATCTACGTTCCTCCAGTCACTGAATCCTTTCCGTCATTTGCTCCTCTCTCACATTTAGCAAGTGGGTGTTTGAATCGGTCATGAGTGGGATTCTTTTCTCCTGTTCATCAGGTCAGTGACTCTTTCAGTCTCTGGGTCAGTGTTTAAATCAACAAACCCCCTTTTTTTGGCACCAAAATTCTCTCATCTGTCCTTCATCAGGTTAGTGTTCAAATCAAAAGTCTTTTGGCTATAACTGAGATTCATTCTTTCTCGTCCAGCAGGTCGGAAAATCAGAACCTTTCTGTCCTCACTGGGATCTGATCTTCTGTCTTTCAGCAGGTCTGATTTCAATCAAATAAAAAAGTTGTGAGGAAAGGGCACTCAAAACAGTTCAGAACAATTGGTTTTTATTAACTTTTGTGTTCCTTCCTGTACAATTTACACAAATTTCAAATCCCCAGGAAAATCTTAATCCATGGAAATACACAAAATTGCAGGAAAGCCCAGGGTGATGTGATGATGTTCATATTGCTATTTCTGCTGGAGATGATGTCTGTTGCTTCAGTAACAACATTCATTCTCTCTGTATGAGATCCTGTGTGTGATGCAGCGCTCTGTTCTACTGCACTTCTCTATAATACTGATGGTTTCTATAGACGTGGCATCATTATGATGGTATTTAGATGTGGATTGATTCAGGAAGAACACCGCTGAAGGCCTGGAGGTGAAATACACGGCCAGATACTGCAGTAAGTGCATTCCCTATCCAAGCTGAATATTTTCAGCATTTACCTGAACAATTTAAATTTGAGTCACTGAAAAGACTCAAAACGTTAATGTCTACTTGTAATTTATCGTTAAAAACAAGAAGAAAACACATTGTAAAATGCTGACTGTTTTGTGTGTGTATATATATATATATGCTGTATATTAGGGCTGTCAATTTAAATATTTAATCGCATGATTGTCAATTAAGCTGCACAATAACTACTATAAAGTATATCCAAGTTTTATTTCTATAATGTTGTCACTTGAGAAAATACTAAAATGCTTGCTGTGAGGGGTGCACTTAATTTTGTTAGATACTGTACATTCATTTATTTATTTATTTATTATTCATATATTTACATCAGTGAAAATAATCCACAACATCGTAGCAGTCACAGAGATTCTTCATTCGTCATTCTACATCATAAACAGTGCAGTTTATGCTCCAATTAAGATCCTCTGACCAACGCTGTCAGAAAGAGGATCGAGGCCTTGGCGAGCAAAAAGCAGCAGGAAAATACACACAGCAATAAAAATGACCACAGTGAGATAAAGCAGAATTTTGAAGTTCGGAAGAAATCAGTGTGGTGATCGGATCAGCTTCAGGTATTCGTCTCAGTGATCAAAGAAATCTAATGATTTCCTGTGTACAATCCATACAAACATCTGGAACCCTGCATTTTTATTATTTTTATTCAACTGAGTTGATTTTGTGTTTCAAAGCAACATTAATAATTCACTTTCTTAATCTGTTAATAAATGATTAACTGTGAGTTCAAACATTACAGTCAAAATGCTGGAGCTTTACATGTGAACACATACACACCACATCTCCACACCACATCTGTACACATCAGTACACATCTCCATACCACATCAGTACACATCTCCATACCACATCTGTACACATCAGTACACATCTCCATACCACATCAGTACACATCTCCATATCACATCAGTACACATCTCCATACCACATCTGTACACATCAGTACTCATCAGTACACATCTCCATACCACATCTGTACACATCAGTACTCATCAGTACACATATCCATACCATATCTGTACACATCAGTACACATCTCCATACCACATCAGTACACATCTCCATATCACATCAGTACACATCTCCATACCACATCTGTACACATCAGTACACATCTCCATACCACATCAGTACACATCTCCATACCACATCTGTACACATCAGTACACATCTCCATACCACATCTGTACACATCAGTACTCATCAGTACACATCTCCATACCACATCTGTACACATCAGTACACATCTCCATACCACATCAGTACACATCTCCATACTACATCTGTACACATCAGTACTCATCAGTACACATCTCCATACCACATCTGTACCCATCAGTACACAAATCCATACTACATCTGTATACATCAGTACTCATCAGTACACATCTCCATACCACATCTGTACCCATCAGTACACAAATCCATACTACATCTGTACACATCAGTACTCATCAGTACACATCTCCATACCACATCTGTACCCATCAGTACACAAATCCATACTACATCTGTACACATCAGTACTCATCAGTACACATCTCCATACCACATCTGTACCCATCAGTACACATCCATACCACATCTGTACACATCAGTACTCATCAGTACACATCTCCATACCACATCTGTACCCATCAGTACACATCCATACTACATCTGTACACATCAGTACTCATCAGTACACATCTCCATACCACATCTGTACCCATCAGTACACAAATCCATACTACATCTGTACACATCAGTACTCATCAGTACACATCTCCATACCACATCTGTACCCATCAGTACACAAATCCATACTACATCTGTACACATCAGTACTCATCAGTACACATCTCCATACCACATCTGTACCCATCAGTACACAAATCCATACTACATCTGTATACATCAGTACTCATCAGTACACATCTCCATACCACATCTGTACCCATCAGTACACAAATCCATACTACATCTGTACACATCAGTACTCATCAGTACACATCTCCATACCACATCTGTACCCATCAGTACACAAATCCATACTACATCTGTACACATCAGTACTCATCAGTACACATCTCCATACCACATCTGTACCCATCAGTACACAAATCCATACTACATCTGTATACATCAGTACTCATGAGTACACATCTCCATATCACTTCAGTACACATCTCCATACCACATGTGTACACATAAGTACACATCAGTACTAATCAGTACACATCTCCATACCACATCTGTACACATCAGTACACATCAGTACTCGTCAGTACACATCTTCATACCACATCTGTACACATCAGTACACATCTTCATACCACATCTATACACATCAGTACACATATCCATACCACATCTGTACACATCAGTAAACATCACTACTCATCTCCATACCACATAATTTAAAATATATAATAATAATAATAATAATAATAATAATAATAATAATAGTAATAATAATAATAATAATATTAATAATAGTAATAATAATAATAATAATAGTAATAATAATAATAATAATAATAGTAATAATAATATTAATAATAATAATAATAATAATATTAATAAAATACGATTTCAAAATACAAAGTTAAAATAAAATACTCCAATTTCTTTTCAATTAATTTTTTTTTTTTACAAAAATATATTTTTTACATTAAGTTTTACATTAATATTAGATTTCTTGTTTCCAAATAAAGCAGTCAATTTTTTTTTTAATTATAGAAAAATCATATTTGGTGATAGATATCTAAATGTCTCGATTTATTGAGATTTGTGCGAAAAAATTATTGCGTTTACAAAATCAAGAGACGTCTACAGCAGTGTTGAAGTGAAGAAAAAAGAGAAGAAAAAAGTTGTTTTTAAAAAAATTTACCTTAAAAAAGAAAAGAAAAACATCATAAAACTGGGGGTGTTTCACCATATAAAAATTCAGAGTTCAGAGTAAAACTTTTTTATTTGTTATAAAAATAAAGGAGGCATTAAACTTTTCCACAGAATCAAAAGGATTTGATGATCTTGAGATCACTGAAATATGGAAATGTTGCTGTGCTGCAGCAGTTCTAGAGAATGTTAAGGAAATTCTTTGTGTGATTTGACCTCGATCAGAAATAAAAAACATAAAACATTCAAACACAGATGTGGTTATTCCAGTGCAAATCACAATCATTCCATAAGCTGGAACCCAAACCCACAGTGATTCAGGTGCATTAAGTGCCTCATGTTAGTGGGTTCTGAAGTTCTGATCCATTCAATTTGAAATGAGAATTTTTTTACCAGTAGATGAAGCAGAACAGCATCAAATGAAGTGCATCATTTGCATTTAACTAAAAATAATAATTATACAAAATGTCAGAACTTCAGAACATTTCCACAAGATTATGAAAAAAAATAAACAAATATCAACCGTATAATTTTTTTTTTTTGCTGTTTTTTTTTATCCGCTTGTGTACCTCATCTTGAACTTATCAAAATTTGATTTTAAGCTCCGCCCATTTTTCTGATACTGTTAAACATTTTCACTGAACAATAATTTAAGTTGGAGAGGAAGATCTCCTGCTACAGAGCTCCAACTCTATTAAGCAATGAATGTGAATGTTTACTGCACCCCAGACCTCCTCACCTCACCTACATCCGTACCTGACTTTAATAACACCTTTAAAGCTCAAATCTTCACAAAATCTCGTGGAACATCTTCCCAGAAGAGTGGAGCTCTTACAGCAAATAGAGACCAAATGTGAAATGGGATGTTCAAAAAGAAGCACATAGCAATCTTATAATCAGTGTCCACAAACTTTTGGCAATATAGTGTAGAATCAGAATTGTATCATATTTGTTGTGTAAATAAATTTACATTAATGAAAAGGTTCAAATAAAAAAGTACATTTATGAGTTGATAACAGCAACAAATAACTGGTAAAGATTAACTGATAACTGACAGAACAAAAAAATCCCAAATCAGAAAACACCCCGCTAACAGATTAAAGTATAAAACTATATAAAAATATATAATAATCAAAGTCGCTCAAACGTTGTTTAGATGGTCACCTTCTGCATGCTCTGAAAGAGAACATTGGATTTGAGAATTCATTCTGTGTCTCTTGAGGAAAACTCCTCGAAACCCGGCAGAAACCTGAAGACGCACTTCAAGAGCTTTGGGTCTGAAGCACATTCTGATTATCTTCTCAGATCCTTCTGAGAATGTTCAGAACCACTGATGGCACCTGGATTTAGATTTCCTGTTCCAGGATTGCTTTTGTCCCTGTCATTTTGGAAATCCTAACCCTAGGAGATCATCGTGGTCGAGTCAACGTATCCGTTCCCCAGATCCATTATGGAGGATGAGGACAGGATGGCGTTGGCTTTACACGATTGATGGTTCTCCTGCTGAAGTGTTGGCGCTTGGCAATCCATGGTGTGCTGCGATTCTCTGCTCAGATTCCTTTGCAGGAGCAGGAGATTATCCGAGATCACATCCTGCACCTTACTATAATTCTCACCAGAGGATGAGTCTCTGAGCTCCTGATTTCGCTCCTCGTAGTCAGTAAATGGTTGGACGTGGAGAACGTTCTCCTGGTCCACCGTCTGGACTTCGACGTATTCCGTGGTTTGATATTCTGTGGCCCCGGGCTCCACTGCATCCGTGCTGTCAGACCGAGAATGTCCGCATAATCTGGGTTTTTCCAGATGCTCTCCTAGACGATTTTCAGGAGTTCTCCAGATTTGGACGGATGAAGAGATGCACAAAATCTCTGGAACGTTGTGATAGGTACATTTGGAGTCTTGTGCCTGCTGTAAATAAAGATCCTGCTGATAATAGTGATGTTCAGGATGTAAAGGTGATGAGAAGACGTTATTCCAGATCTGTGGATTTCCTTCTTTTTTGATCGGATAACAGGGTTCCATGGATACCCATCCTGTCTGGCTGGCTCCGCCCACATTCCTTCCCTCTGTGCTCTTGTCTATCAGCAGGGTTCGGCTGTCGCAGCTTCCGCGACCTGAATCGCCATCCGACGATGTGCTCATGGACTTCACTGATGCGACTGGAGGAACTTTGGAGTCCATAATCATGTCGAGATTCTCGTCATCGTCATTAACCTCTAGATAATCGACGAGCAGCTCCTCGTAGTGCGTCGGCGGGAAACTGTGGATCACCAGCGCGTTAAACACTTCCTCTGATTTCCCGCTCTGTCATGAAGAAAGGAGGAGTAATGATGAATTAAACAACTAACTATCTGATACTTCAGTAAATCATTAATTCATTAATTAGCAGTTAGAACTTGTAGATTAATAATCAGCCAATAGGAATTTGTGTGTGTGTGGGGGAGTTAATGAGCTATGGCTGAGATTATACAGTTCATTATACAGCTGTGTATCAATAATGAACTTGTAATTAGAGTTAATGAGCTGATTAATTAATTAATTAACAAATTAAATAAATGAAGAGTTTGAACAGATCATGAACACAACAGCATGTAGAATTATTATTATATTGGTTCTGTGTGTGTGTGTGTGTGTGTGTGTGTGTGTGTGTGTGTGTGTGTGTGTGTGTTACTTTGAGCAGCTGTTGATCAAAGCCTTTGATTTTGGGGCCAGGAACAGGAGGCAGCAGGCAGTGCTTCAAACTAAACACAAAAAATTGTTTTCAAATCACTTTTTATTTATTAAAAAATCTGAATCAGAGTCTGAAGCCACACCTTCTTACTGAGACTCACCTCTTCCGCTTAAGGTTTATGGTCCAGGTGAGGATGAGGAGGACGAAGGCTGAGATAACCCCCACCAGGATCCACACGGATCGCTCCTTGTCCAAGTCTGTAAAACAAATAAATAATACATTTAAATACATTACTTTTTTTATCAAACAGTACAATATACAGTGTGTGTGTGTGTGTGTGTGTGTGTGTGTGTGTGTGTGTGCGTGCGTGCGTGCGTGCGTGCGTGCGTGTGTGTGTGTGGGTGTAAACAGTTTGCGGTGAGCAGGTGCACGGTGACCTCAGTCAGTGTGAAAGTAGGCAATAAACCCTGATAAAATAAAACAGAAGGTCAGATCAGATCACATCAGAGGGGATTAGACACTGCGCAGATAGAATCAGTCTGTCTGTGCATGTGGCTTATATTGTGTAAAATGTAAATGGTAAAAGGTGTGTGTGTGTGTGTGTGTGTGTGTGTGTGTGCATTCGGCAGATGCTCTTCTGCAGCGACAATTATCTTATTTATACATCTGAGCAGGTGAAGGTTAAGGGCCTCACTCAGGGGCCCAGCAGTGGCAGCTTGGTTTTGCTGTGATTTGAACCATTGACCAAGATCTTACACAAAGAGCTACCACGTCCCCTAGTGGCGCTTGAACATCAAGTTTAATAATACAGTGTTATATCAGTAGACTTTTCCCTCAGCTTTGAGGTGTTCGAGTCAGTGCTGTTTACAGCAGACGTTCTTCTGCATCTCTAAAGCTGACTTCATGCCGGTTCGATCCTTAATCGATCCCTAATTGATGCTCATTATGCAAATATTTTGTATCTGATTCTCGGGTAAATATCAGCTTTTAGACGGTATAATGTATAATGTGTATAATGTAATTGACTCAAAGGTTTTTACAAAACAGATGTCATGCTCAATACAGGAGCAGAACTGATGATGTTCTCTTACACTCAGGCATTTGTGCGTAAACGGGATTGGTCCATTCGCTCCAGAAGCCATGATCCGGTTTACAGCGAACCTGCACCATATACTCTTTCCCTGAGAGCAGGCTGAACAGGTTGTAGTTTTTCTGCATACCGGCGTCGTACTCCTGCACACACACACACACACACACACACACACACACACACACACAAAACCACATCACCTCCAGTTTAGCATCATTCAAGCATCAGTATCAAACAAAGCTTCAAGTCTAAATGCACCTCAGGTTTGAGAATAACGCAGCATGTGTGTAGACACCAAAGTCTGGAGACTCTCTGAGTAAACTAAGTGATAATTCAGCATGTGGAGGTGAAGAAGGTCCTGAGGTGAAGCAGAGAGCTTTATAACGATGTAAGGTCTCCCACCAAGCCGTGGATAATCACCTTCTACCCCACACAGATAAACTAGTGGCAGAAGATTACAGTCATTTGAGCCATGTCTCCACTTATAATGAAGCTGTTGGAGTTTAACTCCTGGTGCTGTTTCTCGTTCTATTTCTCATTTAAAATCCCCACATTCAACATAGACGTTCCATCACATGCAAACCTCCTTAATGGTCATTAGGGAATGTCTACAACAGCTGTAACTGGATGTTACTATGGTAACAGTAATTTCCCCTGGACCCACCTGCCAGGTGTCTCCTTTGGCCAGTTTAACGCGGAGCTGGTAGATGAGCGTGATCCAGCCCGAGCGAGTGTCTGCAGATTGCGGCTTCTCCCACGTCACATGCAGGAACGGAGTTTTAATGTCACCATCATCCAACACCTCCACGTTCACACTCTCAGGAGTGTTGGGCTGAACTGCAGAGAGGGGGGGCATGTTAATGAAACTTAAAAAACTGAACTGAGAAGAGAAGAGAAGAGAAGAGAAGAGAAGAGAAGAGAAGAGAAGAGAAGAGAAGAGAAGAGAAGAGAGAGAAGAGAAGAGAAGAGAAGAGAAGAGAAGAGAAGAGAAGAGAAGAGAAGAGAAGAGAAGATATATATATATATATGAAAGACAAATGATAAAAAGTTAAATTAAAAAAGAACATATAAAAGAAAAATAGAAAGAGAGAAAGAAAAAAGGAAGGAAAAGTTGACTAAATGCTGAAATGCTACAAAGAGAATTAAAAAAATCTATGTACTTTTTTTCCAATTATTTACATATTTAAATTATTATAAGCAGCAATTTTAATAAAAAATATTTTTATTATTATTTATTATATACATTATATATATTTATTTATTTACATTTATTGATTTTTTTCTTAATTTATTTCTTAATTTATATTGATTTATTTATTCTCTCCACTTTTCCTCCTCTCCTCCACTCATCCTCACTTCCTCCTCTCCACTTTTCCTCCTCTCCTCCACTCATCCTCACTTCCTCCTCTCCTCATCCTACTTGTTTCTGTTCCTTCTGGTTTATATTTTAGAAAGTGTTTTATTTATGAGCTATTTATTCGTTTTAAAAGATTTAACATGTTCATATTTGTTTGTAATTTATTTGTAGTATACATGAGAGATGAAATGGGGGTGATGAAGATGAAGGCGTACCGATGTAGGCCACGTCCACCACGGTGGTCTCTGAAGTGCTCGTGCCCGCCGGGTTTTTGGCCTCCACGGTGATGTAATAATACTCCCAGAGAATCGTGTCGCTCCTGTTGAAGAAACACGAGTTCGGGCCGGCTGTTTTATAATCCGGACACTCAGACACCGTCTTCGATCTGCAGAAGAATGAGAGAGAGAGAGAGAGAGAGAGAGAGAGAGAGAGAGAGAGAGAGAGAGAGAGAGAGAGATTAATAAATAAAGTAAAAGAGTTGCAGAGAAGCGGCAGAAAAAAAGTTAAACAATGACCATCATGGAGATGACCTTCATCGCAATCATCTCCAATCCTGCACTTCTTTCTAAACTCCTTCTCTAAGAAAACAAGGACATGGAAATCCTGATCCTGAGAACTCCAAACTCATACTGTTCCACAAATACTACCGAGACATTAAACATCATCATGGAAGCATGTTGGGGGACAGAGTCATCACAAAGACGTCTGTAATAAAACATCTCTGATATCTTTTATAGCTTTCAGAAAATTCTGTCTGAATTGAAAATGGAGTGAAGGATTAAAGGAGATGAACAGGGTGGTATAGATGAGTGAAGTGGATCTCCTCACCCTTCCCGGTGGAAGAACAGAGCGTATGTGGTGTTCAGATCTCCATCATCACCAGGTTCCCACCAACATGTGAACGTTTCTTTCTCAGGTGAGCGACAACTGATGAGTCGGGGTTGAGCAGGAGTTTGGAGACCTTCTGAGGAGGAAAAGAAAAATAAGGTGAAGGGAGAAAAAACATAGCAGGAATATGTGATGAGAGGAGGAGAAGATGGAGAAGAGGTGAAGATTAAGAAAAAATGGGACGAGGAAAAATGGATGGAAAATGAAGAGAAAGAGGAGATGCATGAGGAGAAAAAGGAGGAAAAGAGGAAGAGATGGAAAAGGAATGGAAAAAGTGGTGCAGGTGTTGGAGAAAAAAACAAAGATGTGGAAGGAAAATGGAGAAAGAAGAGAGGTAATGAAGGTAGAAAAGATGAAGAGAGATACAAAAATGTGTGAACATTATACACCTGTATCTTCACTATGTGGACAAAAGATTGTGGACAAATGACCATAAAATAGACATGTGCTTTTTTTTACCATCCCATTCCACATTTAGCTCCTACTTTCTGTTATAATGAGCATCTTGAGAAGATGTTCCACTAGATCTTTTGGAGATCTGTTGAGATTCATTCACCCACAATGGTGTTAGTAAAGTCAGGTACTGATGTAGGTGAGGTGAGGAGGCCTGGGGTGCAGTTTAACAGGAGGAGGAGATCTTCCACTCCAACCCATTTAAAGCAGATCTTCATGGATCTGGCTTTGTGCACAGGAGCATTGTCAGGATGGAACAGGTTCGGGGTCTTCTAGTTCAAGTGAAGAGAAAATTTCATGCTGCTGCATCCAAAGACGTCTGATACAATTGTGTGCGTCCACGTTTGTGGTAGCAGTTTGGAGAAGAACCACATATGGCTGGAAAGGTCAGGTGTCCCAATACTTTTATCCATACAATGTGAATGAAATAATAAAATCTTCTTTTCCGTACGTACCAACCACTGACGAGGAGAAGACCAGGATCAAAACCACAATCTGCCTGGAAACGAGTCTCATCATGGAAAAGAATTCCTGGAGAAACAAATCGAAAGAAAGAGACAATAGACTGAGTATAAATGAGAAGAAAGAGACACAGGTGAGCGACAGCATGTATTTATTGTTGCTATAACCAGTGGTGAACAGTAATGAAGTAAATGTAATTCGTTACTGTACTTAAGTCGCTTTTTCGCGTATCTGAACTTTACTCAAGTGTTTCTATTTGGAAATATTTTACTTCACTACAATTCAAATTAAATATTTCACTTTTTATTCATCCACATGCAGTGAAATCAGTCGTTCCTTTATTCACGAGGATAAAAACGCCACTGGTCAAACACGCAGCAAGTCACCAGTCACTTTGAATGTAAACACCTTCCTTGATTATTTTTCTGTAGCTACACAATAGAACATGTTTTATTCCTCATATAAAAGTTTGGTTTTATTAGTACGAGTTGAGAGTCGGAGGTTTGAGTAACGCCTATAAATCTGCAGGTTATTGTTCACTCAGAGACACGACGTCAAACAGATTTTACAGTAAGAGGAAGATCAGAGTCAAGCGTTTTAATGTTTAGTTGCGTTTTATGATGAACCTCTGAGGGAGGACCCCAGGCTCATAAAAGCCGTCATAAAGTTATGGATTCTTCTGATTTTCCCATGAGATCAAATCGATCACAAACCGCTGGTGTTCATGAGAAGGTTTGACAACATTATCATCATCGTCGTCATTAAAAACACAAATGTTTTCGACCTATGACTGATTTTATCATTAGGTTTCAGATCTACAACTGATTTAATTACAGTGGAAATAAAACATAAAGAAAATGTGACAAGAGGAAAAATCTTTTTTATTAATTAAATAATAACAATATTAATAATAATAATAATAATTACAAAAACAACAACAATAACAATAATAAAACAATAATAATAATAATTAAAAACAATAATAATAATAATAAAACAATAATAATAATAATAATGATAAATAATAATAATGATAATAATAATAATAATAAAAAACAACAATAATAATAATAATAATAATAATACATTTATATATATTTTTTTCTTCTAATTTAATTCTCATTTTTCAGTTTATTTTGTGACTTAAGCGAACGTCTGAACTGTACAGTTACTGACTGAATGACTTCCAGCGTTATTTCAGGAATTTTGGGAAGCAGGTGAATAAACGGACTGCTGCTGTTCTCAGTGTGTGTGAATGTGATGTGTGAAAGTGTAACAGCGTGGTGATGAACTGAACGTCTGCTGCTCTTCACACTGCGGGTTTTATCTCCTCGCTGATCTCACTATCGCTGCATTCATCTCATTACGCAACTCAGAGGATCTCCGCTTACGACAACATTACGCAACGTGGAGAACGCTAAGCTTCTTAATCCTCGAGCGCTAACGAACTAACGCTGACGCTTATGCTAAAATAACTCTTCCTCCTCCTACTTCAACTCTTCATCCTCTTTCCTGTTCTGTCCATCATGATCAGTGAAGAATAAGAATAAAATATTTAGAAATAATCAACATGAAAAGCTTCTTCAGGCTTTTTTTTTCTTCAGACTTCATCCTCCAATCCCTCCATCGCTTCAATCCCCCGGTCCAGCTTTCCAATCTTTCCATCTCTCAATCCCCCTCAGGAGTCCATCTCTCCATCAGTCCATCCTTCCCTTCATAAATCCGTCTGTCTATCCCTCAATCCCCCATCAGTTCATCAGTCCATCCCTCAATCCCATTTATAGATCCATCAATCCATCCTTCAGTCCCTCCATTAGTCCATCCTTTCATTCATTGATAGATCCAATAGTCAATCCCTCAATTTCTCCACTGGTCCATAAATCCATCTGTTAATCCTTTATAAATCAATAAGTCGGTCTCTTAATCCCTCCATCACTCCATCTTCCCATTCATTCATACATCCATCAGTCCATCCCTCAATCCCTTCAAAAATCCTTCCTTCTATCCAGCAGTCCTTCTATCAACCCATCCCTTTATCAGTCCATCCGTTAGTCTCTTTATAAATTAATCACTCTATTCCTCAATCCCTCCATCAGTCCATCTCTTTCCAAGTCCATCCTTCAGACCATCTATTATTCCCTCTATAAAGTCCATCCTTTAGATTCCCAACTATTTCATATCTCCAACAGTCCATCTCTCCATCATGGTTTTTCTCAGTCCTTTTCTCAGTCTAGTTGTCCATCAGTACATCCCTCCATCCTTCATTCCATTGCTTAGTCTATCTATAAATCCATCAGTCCATCTTTCAGTGCAAAGCAAATGTTCTTTAGAGATTTGTAATGTGTTGTACTTTTCATCCCTTTAGAGTTGCATTTAATGTTCATGAAACAACTTCCTGTTAATGTTCTCACGTTCTTCTCCTTTATATCTGTAAAAAAGATCTATTCTGTGGGGAACCTGGCTGTTTGCATAAATATTATTAAACCTTGTGCAGGTCTACAGTTTTGTCTCTAGTGTCCTTAGACAGCTCTTTGGACTTGGCCATAGTGGAGATGATGGAGTCTGAATGATTGAGTGTGTGGACAGAGTGTGTGTCTTTTATACAGGTAACCAGTTCAAACAGGTGAAGTTATTACAGGTAATGAGTGGAGGACAGGAGGCTTCTTAAAGGCAAACTAACAGGTCTGTGAGAGACAGAATTCCTGCTGGTGGGTTGGTGATCAAAAACTTATTTCATCCAATAAAGCGGAAATTAATTATTAAAAATTTATACAACGTGATTTTCTGGATATTTTTTAGATTCTGTCTCTCACATGTGAAAACTACAGATCTCTACATTCAACCTCATGTTAAACATTCTTCTGAAACTCAACCCATGAA